>NC_132925.1:36543207-36748207 GCF_047675955.1 Chlorocebus sabaeus | reverse complement strand
AATGAGAAAACAACGTACCTTGTCTATGTTAGAACCTGGGTTTGAAAGCCATTCCCTGAAGGTTTTGACGATAGATAGTATCACCAGTAAAGTGCAAGATAATACCCACGAAGTGACATACTCACATGGAGGTATAAGTTCTGGAATGCTTATGAAAATATCAATCTTTCTTATGGCCAAACCTTACATACATAAGTTTATATGAACTTTTATTTATAATAAACTAACAAAAATATGGATAATAAGTGGTTTTGAATATCCAGTATATTTATAAGTGCATAAGATGTGCTTGAGTTGGCTGAGTTCAGCTCTGGTACTGATAGTGGCCACGGAGTCATTTGAAGATGAACCAACCTGAAGGTCAAAAGAGTTTCACATCTTCAAACTCTAGCATTTATTCGAGAATTTTTTTTTAATTTAATTTAATTTTATTTTTTTTTAGTTTTCCATAGGTTATTGGGGTACAAGTGGTGTTTGGTTACATGAGTAAGTTCTTCAGTGGTGATTTGTGAGATAGTGTTGCACCCATCACCCAAGCAGTATACACTGCACGCTATTTGTAGTCTTTTATCCCTCATTCCCTTCCCACCCTTCCCCCCAAGTCCCCAGAGTCCATTGTATCATTCGTATGCCTTTGCATCCTCATAGCTTAACTCCCACATATCGGTAAGAATTTCCAAGAAGGATGGATCTAACTTAGGTGTGATGTGGTAGCCAGCTAAGTGCTTTTTCTCTTCTTTGTTTTACATAGCAAGGGAGAAATTATTCTATCCCTAAGAGACCTTTTGTTTCCCCAAAGTCCTCAACATGGCATCCCAGCCCTTGGTGATTGATTTTCTTTCTGCTTTATGGATGCCTTCTCAACGCTTTCCTCACTTCTGTGCTTTATTCATGTTTATCTGTAGTGGGATATGCATTTCACTTTCCCATTCTTCCCCACTGTATTTAATCTTTCCTTATTTAAAAATTTCAACATCTGTCAAATTATATGACATTTTCCCCAGGAAGTCTTCTCTAAGCCCTTAGTAAAAACAATATTTTCTCTTAAATTTTTCAATAAAATTCTGTTGTGAGAGAATCTCTGCTCAAAATATAACAGAGATTATTTTAATAGCATTTGGAATTAATAATAGTAACTACATGATAAGCTTGTTAGGGAATGCTGTGGTTCAGTGTATGTGTCTTTGCAAATTCATATGTTAAACTTATTTTTCATAAGTTTAGTTTACATACGTTGAAATGTATTCATAAGTTTACCTCATAAGTTTACTTATGAATAATAAGTATATCTATAAACTTATTATGTATAAGTTTATGAGTAATACGTTTCAACACCACATTCTTATTCATAAGTTTCAACATATGAATTTGCAGGAGGCAGAAAAATTTCTTTTTTCTTTTTTTTTTTTTTTTTTTAGACAGGGCTTCACTTTGTCACCTAGGTTGGTGTTCAGTGGTACAATCTCAGCTCACTGCAACCTCCATTTCCCAGGCTCAAGCAATCCTCCCACCTCAACCCCCCAAATAACTAGGAACACAGGCATGTGTCACCACGCTAAGCTAATTTCTTTTATTTTTTGTAGAGTTGGGGTTTCGCCATGTTTCCCAGGCTGATCTCGAAATTCTGGGCTTAAGTGATCTGCCCACCTCAGCCTCCAAAAATGCTAGGATTACAGGCATGAGCCACTGCACTCTGCCTAGATATATAAGTTTCATGTAAGTTAAAACTTATGAATAATTATGCAATAATATTAAGAAGCAGGGCCTATGGGAGCTGATTAGAACATGAGAGTGGAGCCCTGATGAATGGAATTAATCACCTAATAAAAAAAGCCTGAGGGAGCTTGTTCCTCACTTCCACCATATGCGGACACATAGAAGGCACCATCTCTGAAGCAGACAGCAAAACCTCATCAGACGCTGAATCTGCTGGCAACTTGACCTTGTTCATTCCTGCTTCTAGAACTATGACTAATATATTTCAGTCCTTTATAAATTACTCAGTGTAAGGTATTTTGCTATAATAGCCTAAACAGACTAAGACGGGATTAAATGAGTTATTCTATGTTAAGGATTTAGAATAGTGCCAGGTGTATAATAAACACTATATAACTGATGGCTATTATTATTTTCAAGTGTTAAAAAATAATGTATAATTTAATCATAGGGATAGTTGCATGATTTTGTAAGTGAAGCATGACAATGATATTGGACTGTCAGTAAATCTACACTGATAAGTAGTGAAAGTGAAAAGATAATGGACACAGAGTAGTCACACACTGGATTTGCATATGTATTGAGTGGTCTGAAAAAGCAAGATCTAAGAAGACTGCAAAATCGTGAAGTGTATATAACCAAGATTAAAATGGAGCTGCCAGAACTCAGTTGATCTTATAGGGTTGTCACTTAGGAATTAAAAAATATATATATTACATTGCAGGTTGGGGAAAATTATCTCACTTCCTAGGACTTTGTCTTGTCAATTAATTGGATAAATTACCTAATTAATTGATTAAAATCCCTCTTCTCAAAATCAAACTCAATGCCAAAGCTAAGGTTGTTAAAACAAAAACTGATGACCAAAAACAAAGGAGAAAAGATATGGGGCAATGAGAGAGGCTAAAATTGCTGAGAAACTGAGACTTACTGCGACATGAAATTCTTTGGGGATTTTTATCCATACCAGTACTAAGCTGAAGCAGCAGTCCTCTTCATAGCCACCAGAGGTAAACCCTCTGAATATTTAACTATGAATTCTCTGCAGGCATATATGTATTATGTGTGTATGGGTATGTAAATATATGACTAATTCATCTACCGAATACTGGATATTCCTGAGCAATAGTACTTTGTAATAAGCCTAAAATCTCAAAATTAAAGAAAGAAATTTAACTGTCCCGTGATCTGTAATAAATTACATACTCTATAGGTAGGAGCTAGGTTTTGTTATCAGTTGCAATCCCACAAGCATCAGCATACCTTATCCATAGTAGGCTTTCCATAATTATATGACAGGCACAATGGGACCATTTTATTTCTTGATCTAGTAAACTTTATGCTCTCCTACAGTCTTTGAATTTCTCACAGAGACTGTCACAATGCCAAGCATATAATAGACAACGCACTGGTAGACTTAGTGAATTCTTATATCAGTGTATTCCAAGAAGATAATAGTGTTTTTAGGGGTTTTTTTTAACGGTAATACAGCACTATTATTTCCTTTTGTCATGTAGTCAACAAAATCAGCCATTTTTTTCAAAGAAATATATTAAATCAAGTTTTCCCCATTCTATAAGTTAAATCTTAAAACTTAATGCAAGATTTTACATTAATTCATACTTAATCACATCATACTAATTTGAACCCATTTGCCAGGCTGTCAAAATTTTTTTGAATCCTCTATGATGGTTTTTGCCTCCTACTTTGTCATCTATAAATGTCATCTGTCCTTTTTCTGTACACTGGCCTAAAATATTAATCAAACATACAATAGTATAAACAATATATGAATCCAGGGTGCACATTTCCACAGCCCTTGCTATGGGTTGACACAAAGAAGGCAGTAAAAAGAATGTATGGTTTACTCTCTTTGGAAAATAGTGCCAAGGCATGCTCTGCTAATTGTTTCAGAAACTTGTTTTTCCTGTTCAAAGCCCAGTACATCACTTTCCTATCTTATCAATTTTGTGCACAGCCCGAAGTTTGCAAATAAATAGCTTTACTTTAAATTTAAATTGTCCTTAGCAAACAAGTTTTCTAGAATATACATTTATCATTGAAAAAAAAAATGGGGGGGGGGGGGCGTCCGGTGTGAAAATAAAGAGATAATATAATTTAATTGGACATAATTGAATGATACTAGTATATTAAATTTGTATGGCACTTGTAAATACAAATCATTTCTTAGAACATATCTGGAAGGTTCATGGGTACTTTATTCAGATTTATGAAATCTAGAGTCACCCTTTCTTTATAAGTAGTGGGATATTTGTGTATTCATTGCTAGTTCTAAATCTTGCTTTGTTTTGCTATGCTTTTAAATGTTGATAAGTCTCTCATGTAGAGCCAATTTGTTGATCTTTTCAAGTTTTACTTTCATCTGTTCAGGATGACAAAAGTAATAAGAACACCTTCCATTTGTTTTGGATTTATTACATGTCACGTACTTTACAGGACTTTTTTTCATTTTATCTTCCAACAAGCCTATGATGTAGGTATTAAGAATAAGAGAAGGAAGCAACTTTTCCCAGAGTCAGCACCTTGCAAATGACAAAGTTTGTCTTAAACTCAGGCTTAGCTCAACCCAGACTGCTTAGCAGGTTCTTACTAGAAATTTCCAATATGCATGCATTTATTTTCACATACGATTTTTCCAGAGTTTTGGAAAATAACATTCAATAAAGAAAGAAGACACCCTGATTATCACTTGACCCATAACTTGCTGAACCATGTTTTCTTTTTCAAGTATTACTATTCCGGACTCACTAGTAACTCACAGTGTTTTTCTTCCAACAAGTGTTACTCCAATTATGTCTGCACCCTTGCTCAGCTACTGTGTAAAATAAACATTCTGTACAAGCTACACTTACTAATTTGTATTCTTAGGGCCACTACCCTTACCTTATCTCTTTCATGCTCTACCTGCCCCAGACCTTGGATCATTCAAATTCATAGCAGGCCAAGCTATTATCAAAACTGAAAATCTGACCTGACTCTTCTCCTTAAAACCCCTCCATGTAGGTCCTCATTGACCTTAACATTTTAGGCTATGATTTTAACTACTTAGTAAATAATGCAGAGAGGGCTCTTTGGGATTTGAGCCCTGTTTACCTTTTACTACGACACCCATCCTGCATGGCAAGCTGCAGTCAGGGTTTGACTGCCACCCTCTACCTCATGCCACTCCTACCCTCAACCCACCTTTCCTGCCTAACATCAGAAAGAGGTGTCCTGGAATTTGTTCAGAGACTCAACAATGCTACAAGAACTCAGGTTGTACTGTGGTGCTACTGAGATCCCTCCCTTCAAGGAAGTACTTACAAACCAACTGTGAGGCATGCATTCAGTAGACAGCCCATAGCTGTGAGCTCCTGCAGTGTCAGCCTTGGCTGCAGGGAGCCACCCTGCCCCCAGGCATACTCTTAGAGAAGCTGGCTTCTGGTGACTGAGCAAGGCTGACCCTAGTGTTTAAAGGTGTAGCCCACAATAGGACACTGTGATTGGAAATTCTTTGCTCAAGACCTCACTGTATTTTAGTTGAGGATTTATTGGGTCTGAATTAGTTTGTCTTCTTCCTCTGCCCAATCCTGCTCCCTCCATTTGTCTTTCACATACGTTCATCCCCAAACTCTGCCTTAGTTCTGCTTCTACAGAGCATAATCTCAAACTTTTTCTGGCATCCTTAGACAATGGTTCTCTCCTTTCCACTGGATGGCTGCAGCAGTTTCTAGCATCGTGTCCTCATATGATGTTACACAAAAGCCACAAAGGAGGCAGGGGCATAGGAGTCAGTGAGGGCATCAAGACAGCACATGATTATCATTTTTATTATTTTTTATTATTTTATTTGGGGACGGAGGCTTGCTCTGTCCCTCAAGCTGCAGTGCCATGGCATGATTTTGGCTCACTGTAACCTCCGCTTCCCAGGTTCAAGCAGTTCTCTGCCTCAGCCTCCCGAGTAGCTGGGATTACAGGACACACCACCATGCCCAGCTAATTTTTGTATTTTTAGTAGAGACATGGTTTTACCATCTTGGCCAGGCTGGTCTCGAACTCCTGACCTTGTGATCTACCTGCCTCCGCCTCCCAAAATGTATTTGGTTTTATTATAGAATAAAATATTTCCCAGAATGCCCCAACAAAATTAGCTCTTCATTTCATAGATAAAAGCTGAGCGGATTTTTTTTGTTTTTTAAATTTCTATCTTGAGATGTTGACTCAGTCGGCAAGAAGGGTCATGTATCTGGAAAGAAGTTATCTAGGACAAGTCTTCAAAGTCTTATGCTCATGAATCCCTAAAAAGAATTTTTAAAATTATATAGTTCCTTGCACATTAATTTCACATCAAAACCTGTTTTGTTATAAATTCCAATAGTTGTTGAAGTGTGATTTCCAACATTTGTAAATATTTTAAAATAAAAATATATTATTCTTTAAGTGTATCCAGTGGAATCTGATTACAAGAGAAGTGTTTTTTGTTTGTTTGTTTTGTTTTTGTTTTTGTGAGATTGAGTCTCACCCTGTTGCCCAGGCTGAAGTGAAATTCTACAATCTCAGCTCACTGCAACCTCCACCTCCTGGGTTCAAACAATTCTCCTGCCTCAGCCTCCCGAGTAGCTGGGATTACAGGCACCCGCCACCACACCCTGCTAATTTTGCATTTTTAGTAGAGACAAGGTTTCACCATGTTGGCCAGGCTGGTCTCGAACTGCTGACCTTGTGATCCACCCGTCTTGGCCTCCCAAAGTGCTGGGATTACAGGTGTGAGCCACCATATCTGGCTGAGAAGTTTCTGTTTTATTTTATTTTATTTTTAGAGACTGGGTATAACTTTGTAGCCCAGGCCAGAGTGCAGTGACATGATCACGATCACAGCTCACTGCAACCTCGACATCCTGGGCTCAAGCCATCCTCTCACTTCAGTTTCCCAAGTAGCTGGGACTACAGGTGCACCATCAGGCCTAGTTAAACTTTTTTTTTTAGTTATTTGGAGATGAGGATCTCCTATGTTCCCAGGCTGGTCTTGAACTCCTGAGCTCAAGCAATCCTCCCACCATGGCCTCTCAAATTCCGGGATTAGAGGTGTGAGGCACTGCGCCCAGCCAAGAGATTTTTTTTAAAACATGTTTTAAAAAACCCTCTTTATTATGGGAATTTTTAAGCATGCACAAAAGTAGAATAATATAACAAACCTCCATTTACCAATTACCTAACTTAAACAAAGTCAACATTCTGCCATTCTTAGGCGTTTTCCCCCTATTTGTTACAGTATTTCAAAGTAAATTGCAGACATCATATTACTTCATTCACAAATATTTTTAAATATATAGCTGACTGCAAAAACCATAAAACTATTATGTCACAATCAGCACAATTTATAATATTCCCTTAATAGTGTCTAATATTCAATATATGCTCAATTTTTTCCGCCTTTTTTTTTTTTTTTTTTCCCTCTGCTGGCTTCTCTGAATTAGGATCCAAAAAAGGTCCACACGTTCCATTTGATTGATTCCTTTTGAGTCTCTTTTACTCTATAACGTTTCTTTTTTTTAATTTTCCATGGCACTTATTTGTGAAAGAAGTGGCATCTTTTGTCTTAGATATGATTGTATTGTCACAACTGTGTCTTCATGGTGTTGTTTAACATGTTTTTCTTTCCCCTACATATCCCATAAACTGAAAGTTAGATCTAGTGAATTGGTAAAATTAAGGATTATTTTGCTTTCTTTTCAAGAATACTTCATGGGTGATGCTTAGTATTTTCTATCACATGATATCATGAGGCACATAATGGCAGGTTGCCGTGTTATTAGTGATGTTAAGATTGATCAGTGGTTCAGGTGCTGTTAGCCTGATCCATCCATTTAAAATTCATCATCAGTCAGTTAAATAGTTTTAGCAGCTGCCTGTGATCAGATCCAATATCCCATTAAGGTTACAAAATAGTGACTTTCTATCATTCTGCATTTATTATTCCTGGTTTCCTATAAAAAGTTTTCCTTATCAACTATTTGTTTACTTTGAAAAACAGCTCAGTAAAAAAGACAAGATAAGTACTTCATGTGTTCCCTTCATCAGTTTTCAGAATAATGAGTTGTTGCCCTGGCAACCTTCCATGGTTATAAATGAATTTATTTATTTATTTCTTTTGTCATTGTGAACTTCTAGACTTTATATGTGTTTCAATCGATTGTAGTCATTATTCTTTTTGCTGCTCAGATTTTTCTATCTTTGACCATAGAAATTTCTTTATGTTAGCTTTTGTCTTCTTTCGATGTGACCCTTGAAATCTTTAATATCACCTTTCTTTCAGTCATGGCAAGCCTCACCTTATAAATGCTCTGCTACAGACCCAGAATCAGTCATTTTTCCAAGAGACCAGTTTTGTGTTTTGTTTTGTTCTATTAGTCAAAACATAAATGACATTTAGAACAAACAACCTAAACACACCATAGGATTTGGATCTTCACTGAACAAAAGCTTTTTAAACTTTTTACAATCTTACATTGTTCTTCTTTGTCTTACGCTTTTGTTCTCATTTCATTTTCCTCATGATTTTTATTCTAAGGAAATATGTTTGACAGTATGTTATTGATTCTCTTATCATAACTCACTATGACAACATTTATACAATTAACTTTTTCATTGTTTCATGTAATCATGTCTCTAAGTCTTAAATGCATTTGTAGCCTATATAAACGTTATAAAAGTTAATGAACTTCATAAAAGTTAACCTCATAGAAATGACTTCATGAAAGTTATTTTTCTCCTAAGGATGTAAATAAATGTTAAAAAAAAAAAAAAAACACTTATCAAAAAAGTTGTGTTTTGTTTTGTTTTACTTAACGATGTAGTGTTCATCAGTGAGAAGTAAAGATGGAACTTTTTTCCTTTTCTTTTCTTGAAATCATGAAAAATATGCAACCTGAGGTAGAGAAGGGTGATTGAAAGTACAGGTACTCCCCTGGACCTTTCTCACAATGGAATGGTGACAAGGGAGCCTTTCATAAAAGATTAAGATTATCCTGCGTTCTTCTTACAAGTCTCAAACAATATAATTCTAAAACAGGTAGAAAAGGCACAGAAGTCTTTCTTTTTGAGTCCTGTATTTACCTGGAAATAATGTACCCTCATCTTTCTCAGCAATGTGCTTTACTAGTTTTGCTTCCTCAAAACCAGTGCGTTCTTTGTCAGTAGTCAAGGGTGGAAGAAATGAAGACATAGAAAGAGCTATCACTTCACTCCTTTCGCCACACTGTTTGATACATTTGAATTCAGAATGCTCTAACATTGACCAAACTTTCCTGCTTCTGATGTCACATATCACCCTGCAGACTTCACGTTGTCTCTTTGTTTGAGTCAGGGATTCAGGTGTTTGAATCCTGGAACAATGTAAGATTTTGGACAGGTAAGTGGTAGGCCTTTATTCTTAAAGTGAAAGAGAAATAATGAAAGAGTGGGAAAGAAGAAAACCTACCAATTAATTGAAGAATATAAAAAATCTGATGATTGGAAAATTGATTCAGTTGAAACTATTTGCGCTTGCATACCTCCTTGGATAGATTTTGTGTACAAGTACCTCATTTTGAAGACTGCTGTGCTAACATATATATCCAATAGTGGCATTGAAATTTCCTAGATTAGACACATGAATAATTGTACTAAGTCATGATAGATTGTCCTTTAGTTTTGTAGTTCTATATTACACATTTCTACCAGTAAACATCCCGTTTCCTTAGACTCTTATCAATACTTATTATTCAACTTTTATTTTTTGCCAGTCAAGTAGGTACAAATTGGTATCTCGAGGTACTATTAATTTGTATTTTCCTGATTAATTGTATTCCTGTTATACTTCAAGTTTTCTCATTCTGTGACCCTTATTTGTGAATTACCTGTCCATTTTTTATTTTCTTTCCTTTGGGTAGCTGATTTTCTGGAATTTCTTGAATGTTCTTTATATTAATCTTTGCACAATTTTAAATATCAGAACTATCTTCTCAAAGCATATCATCTTTCAATTTTACAAATAGTAACATATGGTGAACATAAATACTTAATTTACAGTATCATCAAAGCCAACAATTATTTTATGATTTGCTTTATAGTTTATGCTTTCAGAGTCTTGTTTAACCAATATGTGCTCACTCCAAGGTAACCAATGTATTTCCTTAGTTTATTGTATTAGCATTACTCTTTTGGTTTGAGCATGTTTGAAATTCATCTTTGTGTATACTATATAGTAGGGGATTCAACCTTGCTGTTCTCCATAAATGAATCTATCGCTCCCAAATATCTTTTACATAATTATTCCTTTATAGATTTTTATTACTGTTTTATTATGTCTATAGTTTCTCTATGGATTATAGAACTCTTTATAAATACTTTATTCTATCTCATTTGGTCTATTTGTTTATTTCTGTGGCAGTTTCATGTTGTTTTTATTATTATGGTTTTATAATGTGTCTTAATACCGTCAGGTTTTCTTTGGTCTACTTTTTGAAAATGAACTTAGTAATCTATGATTTTAATTTTTGTATACATTCTTGAATAAATTTGTTGAATTTCTTTAAAATACTTCTGCTGATCCCCCCGATATTTTTATTGAGAATTATGTTTAAGTTTGAAATTAGTTTATTGATAGTACACACATTTACAATATTGAGGTATCTAATTCATGAACAAAGTATCAACTGGTATTTAAGTTTATGCTTATGAGATATAACAGAGTTTAAAATTTCTCTTTGTGAATATTTTGTGTACTTTTGGTCAAGATAATTTTTAGATATTTTCTTTTATAGTTTTGAGTGATTCTTAATTTCTATTATATTTCTAAATTTGCTATTACTGGTTTAGATGAATACTATTAGTGTGAGCAAGTTGATCTGACTCATCCGTATTTCAGAAGTTTGAGTTCTACTGGTTTATGTAAACAATCTGTTGATTATCCTGTGTAAATGTACATTTGCAAATAGTTATAGGTTTGCACTAATTTTTTTTCAATCCTTGTCTCACTTTTTGTTTTTTTTTTTAATGTGCTTTTGTGTTTGCTAGTAGTTCTAGTACTGTATCCAACACGGACAGGGTTAATGGGCAATTAATCTTTCTTTCAGATCTCTAAGAAAATGTATACAATGAATTTTCTTTTAGCAGAATATTTACTATAGATTTGGCATATAGTCTTTATAAAGTTGTAGAAGTGCCTTAGTAGTCCAAATATTTGAGAGATTTTTGGTTTGCTTTGTTTTGCTTTTAAGTATGTATTAAACTAAATCAAAAGTCATTTTTCTACATTTATTTTAAAAAAAACCGACTTTTTTTTTCTCCTTTAGGCCACTAATAGGATGCCTCATGTTGATAGATGTTCTGATGTTAAGCAACCATTTTTTTATCAGGATAACTATTACTTTATGAATTTATTTTCTTAGTAGTCACTCCAGTTTTGTCAGATAATTATTATTTAGGATTTGCTCATCTATGCTCTTAAGTGAAATTATTAATTTTTTGTACTGCCTTTACTTTTTTTTTTTTTTTTTTTTTCCTGAGATAGAGTCTTGCTTTGATGCCCAGGCTGGAGTGCAGTGGCACAGAGGTGTGACCTTGGCTCACTGCAACCTCTGCCTCCCAGGTTCAAGCGATTCTCCTGTCTCAGCCTCCTGAGTAGCTGGGATTACAGGCATGCGCCACTATGCCCAGCTAATTTTTGTATTTTTAACAGAGACCAGGTTTTGCCATGTTGGCCAGGCAGGTCTCGAACTCCTGACCTCAAGTGACCTGCCCACCTCTGCCTCCCAAGTGCTGGGATTAGGTGTGAGCAACCACACCTTGCCCTAGTTTTAGAATCTTTAGAGCCAGAGTTTTGTTTTGTTTTCTATTTCTTTGGACAATTGTGTAGGACAAGAATAAGGTTTTGTTCCAAATTTTTGTTTTCTTGTAAAGTTCTCTGGCTCTAGGATTTGCTTGGAGGTAGCAAGATGCTTTCAATTGTCACTTGAAGTTTTTGAATGGTTATTGATCAATTCAATTTTCTAATTTTGTGCCAGGTTTGGCAATTGTTTCAATTACTATAGCCATGTAACCAATTATCTCAAAATAGGGATGAAAAATAATTATTTTTTCCCTCACAGATTCCGTGGGTCAAGAATTCAGACAGGATTATGGTGGGATGACTTGTCCCTGAATGATGATGCTCCTTAGCTGGAAGAACTGAAGAATAGGGGCTGAAATTAGCCAAAGGCTCATTTATTCACATATCTGACTGTAGATGCCAGCTTTCAGCTAAGGCCTCTGTTCTTTTCCCTGCGGGCCTCTCCATCTGGTATTTCCATGTATTCTTTCTAAATCAGCTAGTTTGACTTCCAACATGATGGTGGCTTTCTCAGTGCAAGGGAAAGACCCAGCATAGGAATTCCCATAGCTATCTATAGCCACATTCTACTCTTCAGAGCAGGCACATACCTGCCCAGGTTCAAAGGAGTGGAAACATACTTGGCTTCCATGGAGGAGTGGCAAGATTCTGGAAGCGCTTGTGAATGTTTATAGAAGGAATAATCAGCCACAGTAATTTATATATTTTTTCAGATACATAGCTCATCTGTGTTTTCACACGTTAGTGAATAGTTGATTGTAGTATTTTTTTTCTTTTCTTAATTGCTGTGTTATTTCTGACTGTGTCTAAATTTTCATTTTGTATTTTGTATAACTGAAAATATTGTCAGGGTCAGGCACAGTGGCTCAGGCCTGTTATCCCAGGACTTTGGGAGGCTAAAGTGGGGGGATCACTTGAGGTGGGGGGATCACTTGAGGTGAGGAGTTCAAGACCAGCCTGGTCAACATGGTGAAGCCCCCTGTTTCTACCAAAAAATACAAAAATTAACCAGACATTGTGGTGTGCACCTGTAATCCCAGCTACTCAGGGAGCAGAAACACAAGAATTGCTCAAACTCAAGAGACAGAGGTTGCGGTGAGCTAAGATCATGCCATTGCACTTCAGCCTGGGCAACAAAGTGAGACCTTGTCTCAAAAAAAAAAAAAAAAAAGAAAAAGAAAAAAAAATATTGTCTTTTTTCTTTCTTGTCACTCTTACTGGATATTTGTTTAGTCCTAAACAAAGTAGCTTTAGCTTTTAGTCATACTCATTACTGTTTTTGTGTTCAATGTTTCTTGATTTCTGCCTACTTTATTAATAAGGATCTCTTTATTTCAGATTGGTCTGTTCTTTTTCAATGAATCAAGTAGAATTCATGGCTCATTTTATTTCAATGTCTTTATACTTTCTGATCAATGTATTTAAAGTTACACATTTTCCTCTGATTTCTGCTTCAACTGTGCCCTGCATGATTTTATATGCAGAGATATTGTTGTCATTCAGTTCTAAGTATCTTATAATTTATCTTATGATTTCTGCTTAAGCCCAAGGGTAATTTAATAGCTGCCTTTTTAGTTTCAGGACTAGGCAATATTTTTGGCTGTTTTAAAAATTATTGCTTTTCTAACGTTATTTCAATAGAGTTAGGGAACATATTCTGATGTTGATTCATTGGAATTGTTTGAGCCTTTCTCTATAATTGTTACAAATTTATTTTTTGTGAGTATTCCATATGAGCTAAAAAAGAATCTGTTTTTGTTCTCTGCTCTCCACCCTAATGAGACTTTAGAAACTCTCAGCTGTAAGCCATGATCCTTGGCCCCATAAAGAGAAGGGTGTAAACATGGACCTGACCTTCATATGGGGAGGGGGAGGCAAAAGAACACAACTGAAAATGCTCCCCCAGCTAAATTGAGAAGAGGTAAAGTGTAGGAGTGAGCTAGGGAGAGAACATTTAAAGGATATTGACAGAGTTTAAATAGGTGGTGATAGGAACTTGATAGTAAAAACAAAAACAAAAACAAAAAAACTCACAAAAGAAAATCAAGACTTGGAGACTAACTGGGTCAGGAGGGCAAGAAAGAGACGTTAGAGGAGTCAAGGATGATTATAATATTTAATGAAGTGTGTAGGGCAAGGATTAGGGTTAAGGAAGTTAGGAATCCATGTTCAGGTATAAGTCTGAGATGTGATTTAAAAGCACTGGCAAATGTTCTGAAACAGCTCAGAAAAGCAGAAGTAGAAATTCCCAGCGTCCCCTCAACTGGGAAAGTTGCAGGCTGCCTTCTGCTACTCTGCTAGGGCATCACAAGTTTCCCTGAGGGCCCCTGACCTCTAGTCCTCATTTCCAAATCTAATAGTCTTCTTAGACAAATATTTTTATGAAAATAAAGCCAAATAACATTGCACTGACTTTGTCAGTCTGATTTTCTATTCCACACTGGATTTCAAGGGAGGGGATTGCCTTCTTCATGTTTCAAGGGCCAGCGCAATCTGGTATTCTTTATATTGCCACTACTGCACCATCAAGTTGCAATCTAATCAATTGGAGATAGTGGCTGATTAATTCTCTGTAGACTGAAATTTAATTCTTTCATCCTGAGTGCTGGTAGGTGGCTAAATCAAGGTTCTACCAGGTTTCTTCCTGCATTTTATAACCTTCTTCGGGTCTCGTGAATGGTAAATCTAATCTCCCCTCTCCTGAATTTTCAAAAATGTTTTTTAGGTCTTTCCATGTAGAAAGTATAAACATTAAAACAGATGTGCTGTGTATTCTCTGCTTGGCATGTGGGGAGCCTAAACTATTTCAGCCACTGGATCCTTATGCTTTTAAAATCCTGGGGAGTGGAATAGAGGGCGGAGTCCCTCTCCCACTCTGCCTCTCTGCTTCTCCCCTGGGCTTGTCCCTCTGCTCTCCCTAGAACCTGTCTCCAGCAGGCCACTTCCTCTATGCAGCTTCAGGCATCCCAGCTGCATCTGTCCTTGGCTGTCATCCTTTGCCTGCAGCCTGCAAGATGCTTCAGCAACTCCAGTGAAAGGGCTTACATTTCTGTTCTGGCAGTGGGTGGGGAGGTCTTTTTTTTTCTTCCTCTCTTTCTTATTTTGTTTTGTTTGTGTTTTTGTTTTGTTCAATTTACACATTCCGGAGCTGTCATCCTGGACCTCCCCTCCCTCCAACAACTGTCAGACCCCCCTCTACAAGGAGACAGAGTAAACCAGAAACAAACAATGTATGAAGAGAAATTTCAAAGACATTCAGAGGTGTTACTTCAAAGGCAGTAGCGAGGTCCCCCTGGAGCTCATTACTATAGTTGGTGAGATAAGGCAGGGAGGGAGCTGCTCAGTGGGCTCCCAGGGGATGGGGAAAATGGAAAAAAAAGCTCACCAGAAGTGCAGTTTAGCCATTTTTAAAAACTATCAAACCTCTATATCCGTCATAACTAAAGAAATAAACTTTGCCCCTTTTGTTGTCTCCAAAAGCTGTTCACCTCACTTGATATCCCACTGACACACCCCAAAACCATGAGTTCTTGAGAGGAGAATGTCTTCTCCACTGTGGAATCAGTACGGCTACAGGGAAGAGAGACAGAATGGCAGGGGTAGAGGCCACATCTTGCTGAATAACAGAGGTTCAGATAATGAAGTGGAAGAGGAGAGGGGCTACAGCGCGCCAACCTCACTCTGTATGTTAGGATGGAGAGCCATTGAGGCAGCCATGGGAACCCCAGCTGCTTTTACTTTTGGGGAGCTGGTTTTGTTCTAGCAGCAAAAGTTAACCACTGTAAGAATGTATATTAGGTAAAATTGACCTGGAAGGGAACATGTATGTCAGTAATAATTGATCTTTCATGTACTTTAGATTGTGTATACCTTTATGTTGAGATTGTGCATACCTCTACTAGAGGATATGCACAATATAGGGTAACTAGAGGTACGTACAATCTCAACATAAAGCTTTTTCTATTTTTCCTTACAAGTTTGTCATGTTCATTAGATTGTGAAATTTAAGGTCAAGGAAAAGATTATTGTATTTTACTTTTGTTTTGTTTGCTTTTTCATCTCCAAATTTCTCAAGGAGTCCAAGAGATACAAAATAACAACCAAAATTGTTTTTGAACTCAGAATATTTTATTGCCACCTGCTTCAAATTTATTTTTTAATATGGATGCAATAAAATGGGTGTTTTTGGTATAGAGTTCCATGTGTTTTGATAAATGCAGAGTAGTATAACACCACTACAATCAAAATAAAGAATATTTCTGTCAACCCATATGCACACACATACACAACACACACACAGACACCACACACACACGGGTGTTAGCCTTTTTCAGTTCAGCCTTTACCCGTGACGATTACTAATTTGTTCTCTGTCTCTATAGTTTTCCTTTGCCAGAATGTTATATAAATGGAGTAATACAATATTAGAGCTTCGTGTCTGGCTTATTCAATTAGTATAATGCATTTGAGATCCATCCATGTTGTAGCATGTATCAGTACTTTGTTCATTTTTATTACCAAGTAATATCCCATTGTACAGATATACTGCAAGGTATTTATTCATCCCCCGGTAGAGGACATTCAGAAGTATATTTGTTACAGGAAAGGAGTCCCGATCCCAACCCTGGGAGAGGGTTCTTGGATCTCATGCAAGGAAGAATTCAGGGCAAGTCCATAGTGCAAAGTGAAAGCAAGTTTGTTAAAAAAGTAAAGCAATAAAAGAATGGCTATTCCATAGAGCAGCCCTGAGGGCTGCTGGTTGCCCATTTTTATGGTTATTTGTTGATGATATGCTAAACAAGTGGTAGATTCTTCATGCCTCACCATTTTAGAAAATATAGGGTAACTTCTTCATGTTACCATGGCATTTGTAAACTGTCATGGTGCTGGTGGGTGTGTAGCAGTGAGGATGATCAGAGGTTACTCTCATAGCCCTTTTGGTTTTGGTGGGTTTCGGCCATTTCCTTTACTGCAAACTGTATTATCAGTAATGTCTTTATGACCGGTATTTTGTGGTAACCTCTTATCTCATCCTGTGACTTAGAATGCCTTAACCATCTGGGAATGCAGTCCAGTAGGTTTCAGCCTCATTTTATCCAGCTCTTATTTAAGATGGAGTTGTGGCTGGGTGCAGTGGCTCACGTCTGTAATCCCATCACTCTGGGAGGTCAGGCAGGTGGATCACCTGAGGTCAGGAGTTCGAGACCAACCAGGTCAATGTGGTAAAACCACATCTCTACTAAAAATACAAACAAAAAAGTAGCCTGGCGTGGTAGCATACATCTGTAATCCCAGCTACTCCGTAGGCTGAGGTGGGAGAATCACTTGAACCCAGGAGCTGGAGGTTGCAGTGAGCCAAAATTGCACCACTGCACTCTAGCCTGGATGACAGAGCAAGACTCCATTTCAGAAAACAAACAAAAACAAAAAACAAGATGGAGTTGCACTGGTTCACATATCTCTGACATATACCCCTCCCTTTTATAAGATAATCCTTAATCCTAAGAGTTGCAGAGGGATGAAAATCCATCTTCCATAACTTCTTCAGGCTGAATGGGGAGATGATATTTCTGCCTATCAGGGTCTCTTGTGTTCAGGGTAGAGAGGACCTCAGTCAGAAAACATAAGTATGGCGAGGGCCATTCATGACTCTCAAGTTTCGACAAGACATGATATCTGGAAGATTAATAAGTGTTTAGTTTAAGAAAACATTCAGTAAGCTTGTTCTGTATTCCTACACAAAGAATATAATAGCAATATATTCACAAGAGTAAAGCAAAATAAGTAAAGTTATTCCAAGTAAATTGAGTTAGAAGGCTTTTCATGAACTGGGCAACTGTTTGAACTAAGCTGATATGGGGTTTTTAGCTATTGTAATGTGCCCAGAATTAGAATACTGATCCAGATTTTTACATTACCTATCCCTCTTGTTTCTTCTGAGCAATAGTCAGAGATCACTATTTGCTTTACAGGAATACACAGGGTTAGCCTAAATTGCAGAAACAATTGCAAAAACAACTAATGAGACTAGAATTTAATAAGTGTAGCTGGTTCTTGAAATATAATATTTCTCTCTCCACTTTCCCATTTTTACTAGAGACAAATCACAGTAAGACCAATTTGCTTTATTATACTTGGCCTGATAATTTGTATAAAGTGCAGCAAGAATAATTATTTTCCACATAAGCTCTTTTTAAATTGGCTTTGATGGAACTCTGTTGCCTAGAAGGAATTTCAGATAAGACTATTTTAAAGCCGAACCCAGCCATGGGTGTTTAACCCTCAAATGTCTATGAGTTGGGTAAATTTTTTCCTCTTGAGGTCCCAAGGTAACTTGGGGCTCCTGGATCTGTCAGAAAGTGACATTCTTTACTCACTACAGATCAGAAACCCTGTACAGCGACTGTGTAGGCAAGGTATGAGGCCAGTTCCCCAAGGGGCTTTTATTGGCTTTATAAGTCACATTTAATTCCTTAAAGGAAAACATACCATTCCATTCAAAGCCTTGTCAAAATAACCAATTTCTCTAATTGTGTCCATTATAAAATAAAACAGACTCTTATTGAACTTATGCAAATAACTATATTGCCATAAGTTAAGAAAACTCACAACTAGTTTCCAAATTCTGGAGAAATCAGGTAGAGAGAAATAAATGTGCTCCAAATTTTGTTCACAGGAGTATACTTAATTGCTACAAGCTGTAAATAGCTCAAAAGAAAAGTTTCCTTGTCTCTGAAAAACAAAACAAAGGATCAGCAGCATTTTAAGCAACGCTAAAAAGATTACTTCCGTTTTCTATTGGTTCAGTTAATTCAGTTAACTCCTGTTTATTTGATATTCATGAACATTCTAGCTCTTCATGAGAGTTCTGAAAGTTGTTTCTTCTCTTCTAATGTTACAAATTCCAAAGTTATGAGAAATCTGCATTTAAGACACCTGTTAGAGTTCTGGAGTTGATTATGAACCACCTTTTGAAGAGGATTAAAATAAGACAACAATTGTCTGTGGATGACAAAATGTCTTAGGACAGCCACAGTCAAAAACATGATTGACAAAGGAATGTGGTTAACTTTGTGACATAGAATGATTTTATGAAACAATTATAATTATTAAAAACCTACACTAAGTCATTAGAATTATAGGAGTTTCTCATTATTTTAGAGCACATACCAATAACATTTTTATACAAATACAACTTAAAACCAAACAACATTTCATATTTGATAATGCTTCCTATTTGATTTTCGTACCAAATAAGTCAAATGTCACTGTTGCATTAGTGCATTATTGATGTCAAACCCAATTTTTAATAAAATCTTATAGACATATTTACCCATTTCAATGTTTAACCATAATGTAAGATTCTTATAAACTTTTTATAACCCTTTACATTTATTTTGTGTGTGTGAAAGAGCAGATCAGTTATCTAAGAAAAACCTATTGTGCTTTGATTCCAATGTTTATTTTATGGAAAAACTGAATAATACCCCTGTAACTTTAGCCAGTATGTTCACATACAGAATCTCTTACAATTAATTTTTATAAACCTTCCACAACAGTTCAAACCTTTAATTTTATTCCATCTAACTTAAAACAATTCTTTAGCCCTTTAGGCAAAAAAACAAAACAAAACAAAAAAACCCCACACATTTCCATGTATTTTTATAATCTTTTACCAGAAGTACATTTTACTTTCCTTACACACCTTACATGTAAAATTGTTTCTTCAGTAGTCTCAATTACATATTACATGTTTACTTTTAGTGACTTTTACTTGTGGTGAAAACCCTGGTTAGTAAGTAATTTTAATTGTGTACTAGTTGTGGAACCTAGCCTAGGACACACCAGGCAGAAGTACAGATTAGAGCTGACTCTACAGCATAGCTAAGGGGTGTGGCTAACTCCACATGTCCCCTAGCTTTACCTTACTTAAGCAGGCAAGTTGTACAGTAAGAGTTATAGTGGTATTTTATAAAGCATTTAGGAGGCCTAACAACTGTTGAATTGTACAATGTTTCTTTCAGAAATTCCCTTTCACGACTTACACAGACCATCTGAGACATTCTTGGACTTCCTGACTTGCCTTAAACATCCCTCCTTTTAAACAAACAGTCATTTTACTTTAGGACAAGAATTTACCATGCAAGATCCTTTCGTATACAAAATCTTTCTTTAGATTTTTTTTTTTTTTTTGTATAGGTATTAGACATGGCTAATTTCACATGTCCCTAGGCCTTATCTAGAATCTAATGGCTTAAAGGTAGGTAAACTGAACAATTCTTTAAAGTCAAAGAAACAATTTGACCTTAAAGCATTCTGTAAATCTGATTATCTGACCTTAATTTAAAACGAATGTCTACATTTTCAAGACATTTTATTTTACCAACAACTTTTAAAACTGTCTTTATTTCCAAAAGATTACTAAAGTCACATGAACAAAAAGGCATTCAATTTTCTATTTTTCTGGCAAAATATTTGATTTAAGCACTTATTTTTCTAAGTCAATTAGCTAGAGCTCTTTTATATGTAAACATACAACAACATATAAATACACAGACAGAAGATTCAGCATTTGTACGATTTTTTACTTGCCAGTTTCTTAATTGCGTTACTGGCTTCAGGGTGAAGCCCTTGCAAGAACAGGGCCAGAAAAGCATGTGTTTCTAGGGCAAAATAAGCAGCAAATAAGCAGCTGAAGGCAAAGATCCCCAAAATTAAGAGCGCCATTTTATACTGGATCCTGGATCCCCAAAAGGAGGGAAACACTATGGGAGAAGACAGTGCAGTGCTTTTACTTTGCATTTCATTGCAAGGCAAGCCAAAGTCAATCAGCCCATTTAGTAGTCAGCCCATCCCTCACGGGAGTCTTATCTCTCAGTGTGGGGTGGGGATGCTTCCTTATGTTCCAGGTGGCCAAGAACAAGTTTCTCTGATCCAGGGGTGCAAAGAGTCAAGTATCCCTCCATAACTACTATTAGCCATCACTTAAAGAATATTTCCTACCTAGTTATTACAAACCAAAACACTCTCATAATGTGAAGTAATTTCTGATACCCACAAAACCCAAAGCCATCAGATAACACGATGCAAAACAGAACAGAGCCTTTGATTTTGAGAGGGATCTATTTGCTTTTAATTCCTGGGATTTCATGAGGAAAACAAAGGTTTGTTGTTGTTGTTTCCCTAAAACAGGGTCTGTGGTGCCTCCTCTGTTTTTCCCAAGGAGTCCCAGGCTATCAGAAGTTATCTTAGGGACTCTCATATGTGCATTAAGAGTGGTAAGACAAAAAAAAAAAAAAAAAAAAAAAAAAGAAAAATCATTCAGTCAACTGAAAAGAAAATGTCTCTTTCCAGAAAAACAAGTTTCGAGAAGAGAAAAAAGCACAGGCCTTTCAAATATATCTATAGCTTGTTTATTCACTTTTAAGTAAGCTGACTTTAAACTATTGTGCTCTTTAAAAAAGAAATCCTCCTAGATCTCTTATTACCCAACTTTAGCCATGCCAAGTGGCCAATATTTCTAGCTTCTGAACATTACCAAAGGTAACCTCCTAGGAAAATTTAAGGCAATCCACGAAGAAGAGAATAGACAAGGTCATGCAGATATTAAACCAGAAATGACTTACTTCCTAGGTGGGGAATTGAACCCAGACAGCTACTGTGAAAGTGCAAAAATCTTAACTACTGTGCTACAGGATGGGGCAAGTCCCACTTTCTTTCCTAGAAGAAGTCTAGAGTAGTTAATTTTGAGCTTGCAGAGCCTTTTAACTATTTAATATGATTTTTAGAGCTAACTATGACATGAAGCCTAAAATTCCTGTTCCCTGGAAGGTGGAGACTAAGAGAAAGTACTGCCACATGGTTAAAAGGTGAAGCTCCCAAAGACATGAAACAATGTGGAGACTTTATCCAGTGTTTTGTTTGTTTCAGGGACCTGCAGCCAAGTTTGTTACTGATCAGCTTGCTGGGTCATCTTGAAGAGCGGGCTTACAAGTGTTCTAAGCCCATGTTTTATTCTACAGAAAAACGAATTCATAGCACAAAATACAGCAGCTTACGGCTAGCCTTAGAATTCTTTTTCCCATTAAACAAAATGTTACAGAGGAGATAAACAGATACACACACACACACACACACACACACACACATATATATATTTTTTCCATTCATTCACCCATTTGCACAGAGAGAGAGAGAAGACAGAAATCTAACTGCTAAGAAATTCTTACCCTTTTGCCCACATGCCAGGCTTCTGGGCTCCCTTTCCCTGAGTGGCCCTAGTGATCCAGCTTTTGGCACCATCACCCTGGGGTTCAAGCCACATCATAAAGGAGAATTATTATTATTATTATTATTTGTTCTGGCTAGAGCAAAATACATGTGATAAAATATAGACATTAGTCACTCTGCTTAGCGCCCAATATCAAACTGGCAAGGCTTAAATTTGCCCTCAGATGGGCCCTGCCATCTTTCATCTAACCTCCAACTAGGAGTTTCAACACGTGGTCTCTAGGCAAGATGGTCACCCTGAGTAACAGAAAAGATAAAAACGGAGAGGAGAGAAGGAATGTATTGCCTGTGGCAGGGTGGGGAACGTGAGGGACATGGGGGGCCAGAGAAAAGACCCACCCATTAAAGCAACACTGAAAATTCAGGTGGTTGCTTCTCGGTAGCAAAGGGATCTTTTCCAGCAGTCTCATTAGCTCTCATTTTCCTTTTTATGAAGGAAAAAGTTCCCCATGTTCCATGATCCTGTACATGCCTAACCTTGTCACCCACAGCCATCAGCAGAGTGCAAGGCAGATTAATTAGCAATAACCTGTTCTTAGTCAAGAGGGACTTTACCAAGTGGGGCCTCTAACCCCTGAATCTTACAAGGGACTCTAACCTTCCTAAGTCGGGCCTCTAACCCGAGGTGGGTCAATTGTTCTTGCCTTTTATTAAGAGGGGCCTGTAACCCACTTTGTCTTAGGAGAGACTCTAACTCCCCTAAGTTAGGCCTTTAACCTAATCTCATTCTTTACCTGGGTACCCCCCCCCCAACTTACCCAAAGTTGTTCAATTAGTGCTACAATCTATTTCTTTTGGGTCTGTGGGGGGGTTCCTCAGTCCTCAGTATTGTCCCTTTTGTGCTTCATGAGAAAAATGTTACAGGACCCCAACACTTACCCAAAAATTAACCTTTGGTTTGGGGGTTTTTGCAGTCTAGTTGCTTCTGTGGTCACCAGAAAGATGTTACAGGACCCCAACACTTACCCATAGGTAGCTGTTGGGTCAGGGTTTCTGGACTAGAGTCCCTTCATGGTCACCAGAAATATGTTACAGGAAAGGGGTCCTGATCCAGACCATAAGAGAGGGTTCTTGGACCTCGTGCAAGAAAGAATTCAGGGCAAATCCGCAGTGCAAAGTGAAAGCAAGTTTATTATGAAAGTAAAGGAATAAAAGAATGGCTACTCCATAGACAAGGCAGCCCAGAGGGCTGCTGGTTGTCTTTCTTTTTTTTTTTTTTTTTTTTGAGGCAGAGTTTTGTTCTTGTTGTCTAGGCTGGAGTGTGGTGGCACAGTCTTGATTCACTGCAACCTCTGCCTCCGGGTTCAAGCGATTCTCCTGTCTCAGCCTCCCGAGTAGCTGAGATTACAGGCACATGCCACCACACCTGTCTAATTTTTTGTGTTTTTAGTAGAGATGTTTCATCATGTTGGCCAGGCTGGTCTCAAACTCCTGATCTCAGGTGATCCACATGACTCGGCTTCCCAAAGTGCTGGGATTGCAGGCATTGAGCCACTGCACCTGACCTGATTGCCCATTTTTATGATTATTTCTTGATGATGTGCTGAACAAGGGGTAAGTTATTCATGCCTCTCCTTTTTAGACCATATAAGGTAGCTTTCTGATGTTGCCATGGCATTAGTAAACTGTCATGGCGCTGGTGGGAGTGTAGCAGTGAGGACGATCAGAGGTCACTTTTGTGGTCATTTGGTTTTGGCTGTCTCCTTCGCTGCAACCTGTTTTATCAGCAAGGTCTTTATGGCCTGTACATTGTGCTGACCTCCTATCTCATCCTGTGACTTAGAATGCCTTAACCATCTGGGAATGCAACCCAGTAGATTTCAGCCTCATTTTACCCAGTTCCTATTTAAGATGGAGTTGCTCTGGCTCACATGCCTCAGACATATTCAGTTTGGGCAGTTATAAATAAAGCTGCTCTCTATATCAGAA
The DNA here is from genome assembly GCF_047675955.1 of Chlorocebus sabaeus. Lineage (NCBI taxonomy): Eukaryota > Metazoa > Chordata > Mammalia > Primates > Cercopithecidae > Chlorocebus > Chlorocebus sabaeus. The sequence continues at coordinate 36,724,401 of NC_132925.1, read as the reverse complement.
TAAAGGTTTTGGTGTGAACATAGGTTTTCATTTCATTTGGATACATATCTTGGAGTGGGCCACATAAATTTTTGTTTAGTGAATTAATGAATGAATTGACTAATATGCAGTGTTTTTTATTTTCCTTTATAAGCTGTTCTCAGTTTCTTTTTTCAATATGCCACTAATGTAACAAGTCTGTGCCAGTGACTATTTCACACTGAAATCTAGTTTCTGGGATCATTAACCTTGTATTTCCAATAAAACTTCACTTCAGATGTAAAAATGATGTGAGGAGGGGTTCAATTTTTATTTACAGAATTCAAGGGCATACAGCTATTAATTCCCAGTTCTGCTTTTTTGGGCTGAGTGGGTCTGATCTCCCTATGGTTAAAGGACAGGCAGCCTGGCTCAAGTGCATCTCAGCCTCCAGGAGATAATTTGACTCCTGAGTTTCTTCCTAGGTTGAGGCTGGCTAATTCTCTAAGATTATAAGCACTGGTTGCTTCTTATGCCCCCCACTAAATTGACAGGGCAAGAATAGATGATGAATGTTCTGCCTCTTTTGTAAATGTAGAAAGAGGGATAATTTGGGTACATTACCCCCAAGGGTATCACTATTACTATGTAAAGTGTCATCAGCTCTAAATAAGAAACCAATGTCCACAAATCCATTCCCTTATTAATCACATATATGGGGCTGTAGCAAGCAAAGCTGGCTAAAATAATTGCTAATTTTTGTTCCTTTGAAGCACTTTTTTATCAGCAAGCAGTCCCATAAAGATGTGTTTCAATGCTTTGTGAGTGCATCAAAAGACTTTCACTGAATAGGGTTTACACTATGTTAATTTGAAGTAAGATATACATTGTAAATTAAATCTTACACCAGTCCCTTTTTCTAAGTAATCCAAATTATTTTTATATCATGTTGAGACAGGCCAAACTTTAAAAATGTACCATCAAGATATACTCAGTGATAATAGCCTTCGTTTGTGTTCATCACAATTGTGATAATCAGGAAATCAGATAATATTTGAGAAAGAGCCCTTATGTTAAGACTATACAAAGAACAAACTTTATAAATTTTATCACCATTGCATTCAAACAGCTCAGAGGCTCTAACTCTTTTTAGGTTATAGACTCCCTTGAAAATCTGATGTGAACTATGGATCTACTTCCAGAAAAAAAAAAAAAAAAATGTATCTATACACCCCGGAACAAAATTTTACTTATAGTTTTAGGGAGATGATAAAATAAATGAAGTAAATCTTTAAATTCCTTAATGATCCATGTCCAGGTTAAGGACAAAACTATTATTGCATACACATTCTTGTTTGACATGTAGGAAAAGCTATTGTTTAAAAGAGTATATGGATGGTCCTTTTCAAAGACAATGAGGAGAGAGAATCCGAATGTAGCATTTGACCGGAATGATTCATTTTAAAAATCATGTGTAAAAGAATAATAAAGAAGAACATTGGAGAAAAAAGGCCCATGGGAACCACAGTTAAGCAGAGCCTCTTCACCAGTGCCTACCACAGTGCATATAGAAGAGGCTCAATATATATTTGAGAAGGGAAGGAAGGAAGTAAAGGAAGAAATAAGGAGAGAAGAAAGAAATGAAGGAAAGAAGGAAGGAGGAAGCAGGAAAGGAAGGAAGCAAGGAAAGAGGGAAGGGAGGGAAGGAGAAGAATGGAGGGAAGGAAAGAAGTCAGTTGGGAAAGGCAGGGAAGGGAAGGCGAAGGGGAAGGGGAAAGGAGATGTTTTGCAGGTAGGGTATGTGTAATAAACAGACAGGAGGTGACTACAATAGCATCCTCTATAAGTGACCCAGGCAAGGATTGTATTTCCTTATGAATATATTGGAAGAACACATCGAAGTAAAGAAAAAATGGTTTCCTGAACACAGCAAGCCGATGTATACAAATCTAGCCCTGAACTCAGCGTCAGTACATTAGCAAGTGTTATGCCTGCTGCAGCTTTAAAGGATGAGGGATGGCACTCATTCCTTCCATCATGATTCCAGTTGCAGATCAGATTTGGTCTACTCCAAAGCAAACTTTTGAGAAAGACTTCTCCTACCATACAGTAGCTTTCATCTGTTTCTCAATAGTCGTGTTCATCAGCCTAATGAGGTCTTTTGTTAGGCTGCCATTATCCTTGTACTTGTCTGAGCTTGCATCCCAGAAAAACAATTAAGGTGAAGAAAGGAGTTGCTGCCAAGAAACATTTCCTTGGTTGTCTTCTTCACAACTTCCTGGCAAACTTCAAATCACATGCCCTCTAAATGCTTTCTTTCAGTTTTTGGAAAGGAATATATAGTCACTGAAGCCATCCAAGTTTGAATTTCAACCCTGGCTCTATCGTGGGCTGTGTCACCTTGAACAAAGCTCTTAACTTCTTTGAGTCTCTTAGGATTATTAGGATTCTTGGAGCAGCTGCACGTGAGTCAAATGGGTATGTTACCAGAGAAGTAATATACTCACCTTCCCATGTGAATATATCAGCTCTACATGTTTGTACTTTATGATGGTAGTAGAAAGAGCTAGAGCCAAAGGGATGGGAGATGTCAAAGGGAAGAAGTAGAGAAAATAAAGAGATGGTAGCATTTTGGATGAAGGGAGTGGGTGCATGGTAGAGTCAGAGTCCAGCAACTCTATTAAAGGAAGCAAATGAAAAGCAAACACTGGTATCTCCAGTCCATATCATCTCTGCTGCCTGCTCTAGTTTTGTTAACCTAATCCTGAATGTCTCCAGGAAATGTATCTGTATAAGAATATGCTTCATATCAGGCAGTATTGGTAGCCTTTTCTTTCTACTCTGTTTTTTTTTTTTTTCTCTTTGTATTTAAAAGCCCTTGCTTGTTCTTTGGGTAGAAGGAGGAAATACTTAACATTTTTCTAACACATATAATTCATGTTCTTATTTACTACATAAGGCCCTATGCTATTTACTTTTAATGCCTCTGTGTTATAATCTTTGGAATCTAAGTTTAGGCACCTGTCTGCTACAGAGAAGTTCCCCTGTGGCTTAATGTCTTTCAACTGTATGAATTTATACTCCTGCATCCATTTAGATCCAGCAAAGCATACATTCATAAAATACTTTGCTGTTTACACAGTATTTTTATATAAATTTTAATATCAGGGCCTCATGGAAATTAAGATTCAGAAAGGGTTAGTGGTTTGGCCAAAGTCACACAACTAGTGAGCTGTTGAACTGAAACCTAGGTTAGGGCTGGTGCAGTGGCTCACACCTCTAATCCCAGCATTTGGGGAGGCTGAGACCAGAGAATTGCTTGAGCCCAGGAGTTCAAGACCAGCCTGGGCAACAAAGTAAGATCTGTGTCTCTATTTAAAAAAAAAAAAAAAAATTAGGCATGGTGGCATATGTCTATAGTCCCAGCTACTGGGGAGCCTGAGGTAGGAGGATCACTTGAGCCTGGGAGATGGAGGCTGCAGTGGATCATGAGAGTGCCACTGCGCTGCAGCCTGTTTGACAGAGTGAGACCTTGTCCCCACCAAAGTAAATAAATAAATAAATAAATCAAATCAAATCTAGGTTAGCTAGTTCCATTTCAATGTATAAACTCATTTGACATATCTGATAAGTCAAAGAAAAAATAATGAGTTGATTATATAGATATAAAATATACATTTAATTATGTATTACTAGATATATTATCACACACAGGTAGTCATGTAAGCATGTTTTTTTTTTTTTTTTTCCCCCGCCTGTTCTTGGCATTCTATTAGTTCTCTCAGCATTTTTGTGAGTTTGAATAGCAGTTTTCATTTTGTAAGTAGAAAAACTGAAACACGGTGAGATGTTCAGTGAACTGAATATTTCTCTATCTTGGAAAAAAGTTCAGAATACTAAGGACACATTATTTAAGCATGTAATTCTGGAGCTAGTAACCACCCTCAGAGAAATCACATATCTCAGTCATTTTGTCTCAGCTTCATAAAAGTCACAACAATGAAAGTGTTTATAAAATTTATTTGCTGGTGTTTTGTTTCAAGATGGCAGCTTGAGCTACACACTGTATACAAACTATGAGCATCCACTATCTCCTTTATGCAGGTACTGTTCCAGGTGCCAGTGCATATACTACCTTTAGGAAAACATCAGATTCCACAAACTCAAACCATACTCTACCAATTTATAAATGCATGTGAACTAGATTTAGAAAAGTTTTCCTTTGTGTTAAACAAATAATGTCCAATTATCTTCTATTTTAAGTACAGAAGTGCTAGTAGCATTTTTCTATGCATTCTGTTAAATTATTAGACTTACAATTAAGATGCTGAGAAATGTAAACTCTTACTAAGAGGAAAATCTTTACTGAGCATGTGTCCCTATTTAGGAGAGTCCTTTGTCTCTGCAATAGGTAGGTCCAGTCACAGGGCCTTCCTGCCTTTTCACACAGGCTAACACCGGGGAACACCAAGGCTGGAAACAGGCTTCCTGCTGAAATCTAGTTCCTATTTCAGGAGAATATCTATCTCTGGGAGAAGACAAAGGGAAAAATAGATTCTAGGGAAGGATTACACACAGGACTGAGGGAGAATATGATCCCCTAAAGTGAAACTAAACCTGTCCTTAGACACTTCTCTGAGTACAGCAAAAACAGTGTAAAGAACCCTTCTAGCTTTGAAAACCAGGCCAGAAATACTGAAACTGATCTTCAGGGACTAAAAGAGGGAATGAGTTGGGTAGGTCTGGGAAGGGCCTTTTAGTTGAAAAGATTTTACCCCAGTTTAGTGGTTGAGCTGCCTGTGTCACTAATCTTTGTTGACAGTGCCACCATCCATGTGAGATTCTGTCTTCTGTTGCTCTGCAATTGCTTCTGGTACAGCTGCTCTCCAGCTTTGTCCCTGACCTGGTGTCTTTTTCACTTCTTCTGGCTGAATAGATGTCATCCTGCTTGTGAAATTGAACAGTTCCTAGTCCAGACCACACTTTCTTTCTCTGATCCTTTTTATTTCCCTAGTTTGCTGCATTGACATATTTCGGCATATTCTTCCTTCTCTCACCCATGTCATCAGTCCTTTCCCAGAACTCCTGCCCTTTTTCTTATTTGATATATGCTTTTCCCCCCTACAGCCTCCTAGACTCCACCACGCTGGTATTTCTTCCCTTTCAATGTTGCTATCCCTATATCCCTAATCTGAGCCTCTTTTCTTCCTCTATAATTTGGGAGAATCAAAACTAGTATTTATATTTTTTATTATATGTTGAGCCTTAACCATTGATAACTCCCTTCCCAACAATGGTGGTACTCACCTCTCTGATTTCTACCCACAGTCCTCATCCTTCTGGGACTTGGAGCTGTCTAAATAGAGTAAATCTCGGGATGTCCTCATTCCTATCAAGGAGTAAGAAAGAGAGGAATCACCCACCCAAGTTTCAAAATAACAGAGGAGGATGAGAGAAGCAGTCAGGAAAATGTGATCCTGTATATATCCCATGGAGATATTATTGAATGTGAAATTCCTTTCATTTATTCACTCATTTTTTTCAGCAAATGTTTTCTGAGTACTTATTTTACCCCAAGCACTATATCAGACTCTGAATAAGGGTTAGGAGTATCAGACATTTATGCCTGCCAAGCAATGTGCGAAGCACATTCAACCTTCAAAATCACCCAAGGAAGTAGGTATGATAACCCCCATTTTAAAATAAGGATCTGTGGTCAGTCAAGTTAACAGCTTGCTTAAGTTCACACAATTGATAAAGTGACTCTACTACATTCTTGTGCTTCTTAGGTTATGATCAAGCACATTGTGCATTAAGGAAACTTCTATTATTTGTTTGGGGAAACTGAACAAATTATTTCTTATTTCCAGCAGGGTGGATAGACTTTCGAACAACCAATATACAATCTGCGTGTTGGTAAATTAGGAAGCATTTCTAGCCTGCTTGTTTTAGGGTTATTGTTATTCATTTACAAGTTATAAACTCCATCTTATCTAAATATTGTATTTGAAATTCAAACACACACAGACACACACACACACTCTTTTTAAGTATAAGACTAATTACAACACCTTATTGAAAGAAAGGAAAAATGCTACAACAGAAGCCATTGAATTAAACTCAGAAGTGGGTTATGTAGAGAAAACAAGCAAATTGCAACATATCCCCATCTTAAATTTTCTAATTTTTCTAGCCATGAAATGATCTTTCTAGATACAGTTGCCGAGGCTATGTACAACTGCAGGATACAGGGTCTTATCTCAGAAACACAAATCATATAAACCTCTAGAACGTGTCTGGGGGATTCTACTGTGTCTGTTTTTCCAACCTTCAATCAGAGATGCCTAGCCTCTACCCTGGGCCAATTAAAGGGGATACTTTCAAAAGACACTCTGAAAGCTGAGGGATAGAAAATTTAAATGAATTTCACTTAGCAGAGCATATTGAACTGTGTTTGGGCTCCCCCTAGCTGCATGGAACCAGATTCTCATTGCTTAAGCAGTTCGGCTGAATGCTTAAGCTCAAAAGGCTGTGCGAAACAGAGCAAAGATTTTATCTCCTCTCTGTCTCCCTGGTTTACTTTTCTGAATCCACTGTTGTTATTGCATTCGGTTGCAGAGACCAGAGAGCATATTAAGTAGTCCTGGTCAGAAGAGGGAACTCAAGTCAGAGAATGAAAAGACAAATGTTATTGTGGAGGTTGTTTTAGCGATGCTTTATGAATGTCTACAAAGATAACATCAATTTCCCTTGTCAATACCTTTATTGGTGTTTTCCCCCAAAGGGAGTGGGGTGAATGTGTTCACTTATTAAACCACCTCGGTCTCACGTATAACCTCCACTGTTTTTACATGTAACGTCAATTCATCCTTATGTAAGGAGTGAGACTGAGTGGAGGGAGTTTGACAGGAAGAGCCACATCATCCATGGCAAAAGCAGCTCCCTGGCAGCCATGGAGAGAGATGTCCCAAAGGCCTTCCCACACATCCAGAGCTACTGCCAAGCAAGAGGAGCTTTAGGAATGAGAAAATTACAGATGTTTTAGCTTTTGTTTGCGTTACCAAAGCCTACTGTTACTGTTCCTACTGAAAGACAACAGAAGACATCCCCAAGCGGCTTCCAGCATCCCCAAAGCTCTGCCTTAGGGGCTCTGACATTTCAGTGTTTTTTTTTTGTTTGTTTTGTTTTGTTTTGTTTTGTTTTGTTTTTTGTTTTTTGTCTCTTATATAGTATCATTGCACTTGGGGAATTATAAAGCACCAAACAGATGCGGCATAATGTATTGGTTAAAGTGATCCATATTGTTATCCATGGAGCACTGCTGCCTAGGTAGAATGGAGCCACCGATTGTCTCTTTCAATTGGATTAAATGAAGTCTTTGAGTCTACAAGTATTAATTCAGTACTTGGTAGGTTCAAGGCATAGTTTTGGGAACCAGAACATTGGAAATCATTCAGATGCCAGCTCTGTAGGCAACGACCTCACCATCTATTGGAGGAGGGCGAGCTCCTACACAAGTGAGGGCATGGCCAGGCAGGGTGGGACTTGGCAGGTAATAGAAACAGGGTTTTATGAGGCTGTGGGTGAGGAACAAACCTGTTGCCTGTGATGGAGATTGGGTCAGGAGAGAGGCACCAGGGGTAACTTCACAGGATGAAGAACATTTGAAGAGAAACAGACAGAATAGACAGGGTTTAGAGAGGCCAGAAAAGGGATCATAGGGCATTCTGGGAAGAAGGAACATTGCAAAGAGAGAAGTGGAGGTGAGAATGTTAATGGAGTACTGCAGTGGTAATCCTTGGCTCCAGTGAGAATGGCAGGGATGAGGAGATGCATAAAAGATTGGCAGGCAAGGTGGGGCCTGATTGTGAAAGGGCTTAACCATGGCAGTGAATTTCCATTTGTTATGAAGGCATTGGGGACCACATAAGCCTTTTTGAGTGAGGAGCTGGCTGTATCAGATTGGTGTTGTAAGAGAAACTGCAAAGCCTGTGGGGACTGGATGAGCGAAGGGTGTACTGGATAAGTTAAGGAGGGTGGATGATGCAGCAGTCCATCCCGAGAGAGAGAGGGAGAGGGTCGGAAATGGAGCGAGGTGCTGGGAACCGTAAGGGAGTGGATAGTACGATTCAGCTTGGCTGTGCTCTGACAGTCTGGATTATCTTGGGGCTGTCTCAGAGGAGATCTGGGGCTGCCCCGAAGTGGGTTTTACTCTCACTGTGCTGTGTTGTATTTAATAGCTGACAGTTGTATTCTTCTCTGGTTTTATACTTTTTTTTTTTTTTTAAGTGAAAGCACATCAAATCAGTTTTCTATTAGTTTCTACTCCTAATCCTCTATTAACATAAAGGTTTTATGCTCATATATGGTAACCCACAACAAAATCTCATTTTCTAGATTCAGAAATGTTAAAACAAAAATGATCAACACCTCCCACCCCCCCCCCAAAAAATCCTCACCATGGAATATATTTCCAGCAATGACTAGCAGTATTAAAAAAAAAAATAAACACAGGTGTTCTGAGACACAGCACTTAACCCCCAGCCACATTTGCCTCCTGCTATTTTCAGCCTACTAATGTCACCCATGAATTGGCAATATGTAAAAACCCCTTCTGTCCTTTCACGTTGTATAAAGTACTTTAGTGCTATAGTGTTAAGCAACATTTAAGTAATGAATGCATTTCTGCTGTCATAATGCAGCAATTTTGCCAGAATGTATGTGGGAGAATGTAGATGGATTAAACACATTTATATCTCCAGGAAAATTGAGCAGCTATGTCAAAATAAAATATCGCTAGGCATAGTTTACCATTTTATTTTTTTCTCTAATTATTAGACAAATTTCAAACTTGGCTGTCTGTCTGAGTATGAGACAGATTAGGGCTATTAATTTATACCTAATTCCAATTAGAATATATAGGATTGTCATTTCTAAAAGAAATATGATTCAGTGTGAACATTGCCATACTTTAGAAATTGTACAAAATAATGTGTTTCAGACGCTTTTAAACAATGCAGTAAGTGAAAACAAGTTTAAGGGTCCAAAGATAATATTTGGCTATTGGAATTTGCTTGCATCCCTTTCTCTCATAAGCCGCAAGGTCAGATCTACCACCAGCAAGCCTGGGAGAGCTGCTCCACTTGACCAGCTCTCTCCTCTTTCATTTCAGAAAATGCAGAGAGTGAGGGCAGATCCCATACACAAAGACTTAATGCTTTCTAGGGCCTCTTTCTGCTCTGTGATTCTGCAGCTTCGGGCGGCTCCTAGAGGATCCCAGACTAAGAACACTGATAGACCTCTGAGGGCAGGTGAAAGATCTCTGTTGATAGCAAGAAAAGCAGGCACATAGGAAAGCCTAGGAGCAGAGGTGGGGGTTGAGGAGTGTGAGAAATACAAATGATGGCTTTATTACCTGTTTGTTGTTTGTCTGTTTGTTTTGTTTTGTTTTCATTGTTGTATTAACCTTCAACTGCTCTACAGATTCTTGCTGTATTAGGGTTCGCAAAGTGCTGTATTTTTGCCGATTTTGCAAAGCATACTCACAGTAATTACTCTCAGATCACCTTGTGAGCCCCCCTCCCAGAAACGCAGCCAGAGTTCTCATTCTTCTGTATGCTCGGCAGAGTTCGGAAGATCAACTCCAACCCTGCCAATTACTTCTTAAGGTGAGAGAGGTGCAGGCCGGACATGAGTGTAAGGTCATGGTCAGTTTCCAATCTGCAAAGAAAAAGCTCTGTGAAGTGAACTGCAGGTGCTGAGGAGAGCCGGGAGGAAGGTTTGCCGTGTTTTCTTTTACAGTGATCCCCACTCGAATAACTACTTTTTGATTTCTACAGATTAGCGCCAGCAAATTAGCATAATGACATTACCCAGACGCCTTTGCTGTTGTTTTCTTTCAAAGGTCGTTGTAACTGTGGTTGGAGAATGTAATAGATTAAGAAAAAGAGAGGGAAAATTACCATATTTAATATTGTTTCCAGAGAAATTGACATAGTTTATGGAGCCGAGAAATATAATGCAATTTTCTCCTCCATCCCTGCTGGAAAGAGAAGGGATGGGGTACGGGGGAGCAAGAGATGCGGGTGGTGGAGCACATAGTTACCGAGATGGTGTAGCTGCTAACAGGCAACTCCCACAGTACCTTCGGCTCTCAGGGGTGGCCCCGGTGAAGCCAGGTTCGTTACCTGTAAAATCTGGGTATGATCAGAATAACATTTCAATGAAATTAAACTTGGGATGGTTCTTAGATAATAGATACATGAATGTGTGAGAAAAGACCTCGATCGCAGGGCCTGCTCTGTGCCATGTACAAAATCAGAATTGCCGGCGAAGAACACCAGGGAAAGGCACGTGAATTGCCTTCACTCTGTTACACACAGACCAATTGCTATAATATTGAAGAAAATATTCATACATCCCTATTCCTTCCTCTGCTTTATGCTTCATCGCCTTTTCCCCATTTGTGGTTTATAGATGGAATGAAGAAAAAATGTAGAAGGCAGATGGCAAGACTGAGGGTGTTTCGTAGAGACAGAATTGCAGAGTGGCTAAGAGGCAGGTCTTTCTCATCAGGCAACTGAATTAATTCTGGGCTCAGGATTTTACTAGCTGTATGAAAGTTTCTTAATTTCCTTTAACTTCATCTGTAGAACAGAAATGTTGTAAATGATGACAGGAAAAGTACAGAAGCAAGATCAATTGCCACTAATGGGATAAATATCAAAGAAACTGACTAAATAGACTAAATAGTTTGATGTTCCTTTGTTCAGGAGAGGATGATACAATTTAAAGAACAATGAAAATTAAATATTGATGTAAATTGTGTTAGTAAGGTATGATATGCATGCAAAAAATGACAAGCGGTTTACTAAATACTATTGCTAATATAGTTTTAAAATCCCCGACACTAACATTGTGCTTATTTTGTTTTGTTCCCAAGTACCAAAGAACCAAAAACAGAAATATATATAAGGCAGTAGTCAAAGATAAGGAGTTCATTTGACACTGTGAGGGACCTAATGAGTAAAAATAAACAAATACCTACATAAATAAGATTAGGGAATTGGAACAAATGAATAATACCATTAAGCCAATTAGAAGAACTTGAGAAAAGGGGTAAAAATGAAGATAACACAAACACAGAAGGTGAAATAAAGGGAAGGGGAAGATTCCTGAGCCAGTTTCTTTCCATAATTGGCCAAGCAAATGCTTCTTCCCCACAGTCTTTTTCTTTAATTTTGGAGAAAATGGTCAGAAGAGGGTTCCTGGTGTAGAAATGTAATTTAAGCCACACAAAAGGTTCACCTCCATGTGTAAATTCCACAGACTACTATTAGAGAAACCATGGCTTAGTGGAAAGAGCATAGGTGGAAAAATCAAGTTCTTGGCCTGTCTATTCCCTTCTTTATCAATGGAGCTAATTTCCCATTTGTAGTTCATAGGTGGAATAAAGGGAAACTGCAGAAAACAGATGGTGAGGCATGAGAATGTTTCCTAGACACAGTGTCTCACAAAGTTTTCTTGTGGATCAAATGAGACCAATTAAAATGTTTTAAAATTATAAAGTATCATTTAAATATAAGAGTATTCTTATAGTCTCTTATAGCATTTAATGATTTTAGTAATAGTTTTTTATTCTTAGAGTATCAGCTACACACATCATTTCTAATTTGCCAATGTGGACACTGGCAGAGATTAGAGTTTCTATGCTATACTATGCTATATATATGTATACACACACACACATTTATATATATACATACTATACTATATATATGCTATATATTATTACTCAGGTTCATTCATGTAGAAGATATAGGCCAGATTAAATTCTGCCCATTCACAGCATTTCCATAGGAGTAGGAAGCTTCCTTTGATCAAAATGTACAATTGTACTTCAACAGCCCCAGTAAATAAAATCTTCAGTGTTTTCCTCCCCATCCAGCCTGAGTTAAATCTACTTATAAGTGATAAACTCTTTTCATAAATAATTAATGGTTACTTAACAAGAGTTTAGCATTTTCCTGCCATTGTTTTGATTACATTAGGTTCACAAGATGACTTTTTGAGGAAATGTGAATGGCATTTACCCATAGATAGCTGTGATTAATTTTTGTCTGTTTTTAGAAAAGCTTTTGTTTCATTATCATGAAGTTAAAAAAATGGAGCCTGAAGAAAATCAAAACAAATCTGATCTCAGAATACCTGAAGCTTTGATTAAACTATCTTAGGGATGCTAGGTCTATTTTGTACTTACATAATATTATTTATTTATGATTTTGATTTATGTGGAACTTGCAGTGGGAGCTCTTTTGTGAAAACCACCCTTTCAGGGATAGCATTTATGAATCAGCACTGAACTGTGTGCTTTTTAGACTGTGGTCTGGGGTTCTTATAGCTACATCTTTCAGTGAAGACTGAAAACTCAAAGCTTGATCATGGGCAATGGTTGAGGATCCCATGACACTTCTGAGAAACCATCAGGATTAGCTTCCATGCTTGGCCATTTACCCATTTAGGTATATTCTCCTTCATATCCCAGGGTTCCTTGGAGGAGACTTTTTGGTTTAAACTGTCTTGTATTTTAGTTGCAACTGTTAAGCAGCTGCTTCATTATGCTCTCCACGTGGCAACATTTCTATTGAAAACTGAAAGAGAATTACAACGTCAGAAGGGGGCAAAAAAGCAAAACAATAGCAACAATGAGAGAGGCAGTAGGGATGCAATTAGAATGTGTGGTAGTGAGTTTCTTATGGCTAATGTTCAATATACACTTGAAAGTCAATAATGACCTTGGTTATTTTTAGAAAATCTTATTTTCTTCTCTGCTGTGAATGTTAGTCAAGACACCATGGAGCAGTATGACAATTATCCCTGAGTAAGAGGGATCCCTCTGTGAGTCTCATGCTTTAGGATATCTTCCCCACCAGTTATACCCACACTGAGGGAGTCAGAAATCCTTGGGGGTCAAAGAGATAAGCCCACCCTGGGCCTACCGCAGCCCTTCTAGACTATGATCCTGCTTCAGATGAATTTAAAATTACTTGCCCAAGTATCCCTGAACTCACTTCCAGAATCTGTATGGACCTCTTTCCTAGGCTTGTTTTTCTAAGTGCTCACCATAACAACTAGTGTGCACATCTCTAGGCCAGAAGGAATGGCCAAGGGGAAGTTGCTTGCCTGGAGAATAGACAAAACTTGGATGTGGAGCCTGGGAGTGTCCACATGGATGCGTTTCCTCATTGTGTTGACTGAGTCAGGGGTGGGAAGAAACACGAGGAAGCCCATGGATCAGGGGTTGGAACTGGGGCCAAGTCTTCTTGCAACATGTTCTGATCTAGAACTCCAAGTGGCCTAAGAATTGTAAATGTTAAGCTGGCCTTGCAAGTCAATGTAAAGATAAATTGCCAAGTTTGGAAGATAGAATATATTTTATTATCACTTTATTACCTTGATTTATAACATTCAAACATTTAGATACATGACAATAGGCCTCCCTTTATATTACTGCCCCAGGTGCTAGAAACAAAGGCTCACCTGCCACGTGGTCCCATTGTCTCCTAACACATATTCTATTCCCATTGAAAATAATCTATACACTGCAACACTATTAAAACTTTATCATGCCAGTGACAACATGAAAAGAAAATGTTGTTCAGTTCATTTCCTGGCCTAAGTAGCAAAGTTTTACTAATGCTCCCCAGGGATATTAAGACTCAGAATGTTGTTCCTGTCCTGTGAGTTGAGAAATTCTACTTGAATCTACACGAGCATCTACCCATAATTTCCTTTATGTTCTCATGATATCTCTTTCCCAAGCTCTTCATATGAACTAATTGAGAGCATATCCACAAAACGTTCAGGAAACAGTAAAAGCCACACAATTGTACTGCATCAATGTTATTCTCATCTCTCACCACCACCTCCCTCCTTCAGTGAGCTCCTTGAGTTATTATTGCCTAAGAGAAGTTCAATCGGCCTATTCTGGGCTCAACCATAGAATACAACTTTTGTAAGTGTAGTACACTTTCACTTTGATCTCAAGCCTATCTTTCTACGATGAAGCAAAGAAGATGCAACTGAGACTACTCAAGAAATAATAATAATAATAGCTAACATGTACTGTGCTTTTATCACGAACAGTCATAGTCTAAACACATTTTTGATATAGGTACAGGTATTATTATCACATTATAGATGGAGAAACTGAGGTCCATATAGTTTAAGTAACTTTCCCAAGCTGATAAGATTCAGAGAGGGTTTCAAATCCAGGTATTCTCGCTCTGGAGTACTTAATCAGTCCACGGTGTTACCTGCAGAATATCAGGTTGTTTCTCCTCCTGATTCCACCAAAAATCATCTTCAGCAGCCTCTGCCTGTTAGTTTTTAAAAGCTATTGCAAGATCCCAGAGAATTTGAAGCCTTATAAATGTAAAAGTAATCATCATGTTTCATTATTATTATTTTCCTAGCCCCACCATGGTCCCTTTGAAACTATATTGAAACATACTAGCCTTTAGCTCACCTCCCATCAGACGGTCAATAATTTGGCCAGGAAACACAATTGTGATAGGCCAAGCATTGGTATCACAGAGTATGTCCGATTACTTAATCTAAAGATATTTGACTAAGAAAAGCCAGTATTTAAAGACATGAGTAGCCACATAAGCATGAAACACCACAATTTTCTTTCTCACAAGTCAGTGAAAATTTTTAATACAGTATAATCTAGTTTGTCTTAATACCAGTACATAGGGTTAGTTATGCTCACCTATTTTACATAGCAATTCATTGAAGTTCATCATTGTCTCTTGGTAACATGAGGGCAAGGGTAGGAGTGTGCGGAAAAGCATTTTATATTTCCATAGTCATTTAGAACTCTCTTAAGATATACTTTCAATACCTTTCTGAAACTTGCATTTTTAAAATTCTTAACTCACTTGGAAATCAAATAAGTGAAATAAACATCTCAAAATATCTAATTGAAGAACATACATTTCTTCTACCCAAACCAACTAAACCCTATCTAAGAATGCTAGAAAGCTGTTCTTTGCTCTCTTAGCTGCCCTTCTAAATGCAATCATTCTAGCAGTCACTTCACTCGCCAATTCCCATCTAATCGTTTTCATTTACTAGAGTGCATTGGCTCAGTCTCCACCAAAACAGCAGCTACATGCAGTGCTATAATGTGGTTTTGCTCATCTCACAACCCTCTGTGATAGCTTTAGTAACTTCTATTGTACATTGATAACAGCTTCATTTGTCACATGCCCACCGAAAAGAACTCAGTTCCTGTTCTCAGATTGGGTGGGATGAAAGCCAAGAGCTTCCAGTGCTCACTGTGGATGCTAAGATAGAATATACACGGTTAACCTCCAATGGCAGATAAGAAATGCCAGGGTATAAATCCCCAAGGGACCAATACAGCTTTCATCCAAAGCAGAAAGTAATTTTCTTTTTTGCTCTGGTGACTGGGACTACCCTGTTTGGATCATTTGGTTTGCAGCATAAAAGGCATGATGTGTGGGTGGTAATTGAAGGTCAACAATGAAGAGAGATGGTAGTTCTTATGGGAAGGCAGGGGGAGTCAAAGTTCAGTTGAGGTATTTTAAAGGTCTGATTGCACCATTGAGAGGTGCCATAGGGAAATGCCATCTACAGTGGTACTGATGCAGGAAAACTGCTAGGAGCTGGGTGTGGGCATCTATCATCTCAGCAGTGAAGTCCCTGCGGATCATTTGGCAGCCTGCTCAAATGCAGGTTACTTCTGTGTCCCTGACTTTCCCTCTTCTGTCCGGGACCATGACTAGGAGACATGTCTTTGCACTAATGTTGTGAACTGAGAATAAAACTGAAGGCCAAAGAAAAACTTTTCTGTGTTAGACTGTTGAGCCTGCCCTAGACCAAGCAGTAGTCCTGTTTGATAGATGTACAGATTACCTACAAGAATCATTATATGCAATATAAGACCTTTAACATCAGAGAGAGTGTCTTGGTTCCAGTTAAACTGCCAGGCCTAGCAAAGAGGCTGACACACATTAAGGGTCAGTAGATATTTGGTGAATAAATAAAAGAATGAAAGACTGACTAAATGATTAAATCATGAAGAGACCAGGTTATTTTCACCTTCTGAATTACACTGAGACCTTGTCCTGGTAGAATGAGCACATGTAGTATGGGAAAATCTGCTTTGTGCAAGATATTTAAATAATTTTATGAGGTGGGAGGACCAATGAACTATCAGATTTTAAAAATAAGCTAAAGCTGTAATGTCAGGACAAGGGGAAAGCAAGATTTGATTTATAAACTTCAATGCATATACAGCATTTTAGAAACATGTTTATTATATAAAACAAATATTTTTTTTCTTTAATTAAGTTTCCAAAAACAAATTTACCATGAAATGATGTTTAAATGCTTCTGTTGTTGTTCTTTATTTCAGGTAAGTGGAAAGATATCTTCTGAAGTGTACTGCAGAAACTGTGCAGGTGGCGATTCTCTTAGAAGAAAAAGAAAGGCAGGGATCCTTGAAATGGTAATATTTCAGCTATTTCATATACATAGAAGCATCTCACATGACCAGCAAGGCTATTGTTTTCTCTTATGTGCTTATAGCTGTTTACTTCATTATAACTTGACATGGCTTAAACCTCAAGGTCTGTGAGAATTGTTTGTTTTTGTGTATCTGCATGAGAGCCACTCATACCCTAATCCAAAGTTTCTGCAGCCCACCCTCAGTGGAAAGCTCATTATTCATGAATTGTTTAAAATGGAAATGTCATTCTAAACAGATCCTACAAGAACAGACATATACAATTTAGACTATATAGTACTATATATATATACATGCACATATATGTAAATATATATATATTTGTAACCCTGTTTTCTTTCATAACTGTTTCCTCTTGAATATGAAGTGCCTTACTTTTCCTGTTTATGACAGTGTTATCTGTTTAAAATGTATTTGTAGCCTGTAGACTTTCAGTCTAACTGACAAGCCAGCTGAAACATGCTACAGATTTTAGTAGCTATACAACCTAGTTTAGCAAACTAGCTCCCTGAGAATCAATGACTGACAAAAAAATTTGATTTACAAACCTTCAATGCATATGGAATTCCAGTTTACAGTATAAGGTCTGCAAACACTTCACATGAGGACAGAAGCAAAGGAAGTAGATATACATAAATATTAAATGAAAAGTTTGTGAGATTATATTATTGCAGCAGATTTTAAAAACATAATTTGCTAAATGCACTCAATTGGTTCAATGACAAAATTTACATCCCAAAACTAAGGCATGTTTTCTATTTGCAAAAGTGAAATTGGTTTCAATGAGTTGTTACTATTTGGGAATTCCTACCAGAATTTTCTTTTTAAATAACCTTTTCTTTATATCTAAAATAAATCACTCTCATTTGCTAAGAAAGTGTATATAGTTGACTTAGAAAACACTAAAATATGTCATATAGCTTCCTGAAGAATTAGCTATACAATGCTCAGTACTTTTTAATATTCACACACATGGTCAAGTTTTAAAATGCTGGTCATGACATAAATATGTGCAATGAAGTTTAAGTCACCTAATATGAAATGTGTATATACCAAGTATTAATAAAAAGTAAAGATAATTCAAAGCTATTAATAATCATAAATGTATCCTTGACTCAAGAGTTCAGCACTTTAGAAAGAGGTAAGACAGAGGCTATGCTGAATAGCAGCATTGTAATTGAAGAAAGTAAAAGTATTGTTATGCTTTTAATATAAGAAATATATACAGAAAGCTAATGGCCTAAACTGTCATTCAAATTTGAGAAAGTATGTGTGGTTATTTTCTGTTTTCTAGTTATTTTCATTTATTTGCTTATTTTCTTTCTATAGAAGAAATAAGAAATTCTTTCTATAGTTACATCTTTCTCCACAAGAAAATGTTTTAAGTTTAGATTTGAAATATAAATAAATATGGGAAAAGTAAGAGAAATGTTCCCACTTGTTAAATCAGATGGTGATTGCCCTTTGAGGAAGAGAAAGAAGCTCAATTATAGAATATTTAAATATATAAATTATATTGGATACTAAAGAATGTATAATTCAGCAGATTGTTTTGTTAATGTGTAGAAAATCAGGTAACATGGATTACAGTGACCAAAGTACCTCCTTCTGTGGTATGGAGTGAACAGAGCAAAGCAGATTTTTCTGTGTGAAATACACACACTCGTCTTGTATGCTTGACTCCCACTGTCTTAAGGAGTGTCTGATAACTTATATACCATTTGACCTAGCAATCTCATTACTGGATATATACCCAAAAGAATATAAATCCTTCTATTATGAAGATACATGTACATGTATGTTCATGGCAGCACTAGCCACAATAGCAAAGACATGGAATCAAACCAAATCTCCATCAATGATAGACTGGATAAAGAAAATGTACATATACACCATGGAATACTATGCAGCCATGAAAAGAAACAAGATCATGTCCTTTGCAAGGACAGGGATGGGTCTGGAAGTCATTATCCTCTGCAATCTAACACAGGAACAGAAAACCAAACCCCACATGTTCTCACTTATAAGTGGGAGCTGAACAATGAGGACACGTGGGCACATGGAGGGGAAAAACACACACTGGGAGGTGGGGAGAGGGAGGGCATCAGGATAAATAGCTAATGCATGGGGGGCTTAATACCTAGGTGGTGGGTTGAGAGGTGCAGCAAACCACCATGGCACACATTTACCTATGTAACAAACCTGCATGTCCTGCATGTGTATCTTGGAACTTAAAATTAAATTACATTCTAAAATAAAAAGAAAGTAGCTGACAGAAGCGTCAGCGAATGAATCTTAAGGATCTATTTTTGTCATGATTGTTCCTAAAGCTCAGTCACTCTAGAAGACTTTGTGAATTAGAGGGAGGAAGGAGAACCATGGATGAAGAACAGAGTCAGAACATTCAATTCATCAAAAGTTCTCTCTCTCAATTACAAATCTGTCCATTTCCCAAACCTTATTTATAGTCCACAGATGCTTAAAGATTTTTCTCTCATTTTCTTACTCTATGAAAGCCACCTAGTGTCTATATTTCTATTACAAATAGAGAAGTATTCTTTGATAACCTAGAATTCTGAAATCAGTTAATAGTATGAAAAGCATACTTAACTTCCTAATTTTATTTATTTAGGCATTCATTTCTACTCTGTCTCATTTTCCAAAGGATTCAAGGGGTTTAAAGGGTAGAGTGAACAACACTCCTGCCTTTTCACATTATGATTGAAAGACTAAGCACACCAATATCATGGTTTTGGTTGATCTGAGGAACTTCTGTCCTGAGTAGGGTGATCTGTTACATAATCCAATCAGTTAAATCAATTCAAAAAAATATATCCAAGGATCTGCACAACCATATGCTTGATGGGTAGAAAGATAAATTTGTAAAATATAGCTACTGCCTTCAGGGACTTTGCAGCTTAGGCCTCCTTACTGGCTTCTTTTGCTTGATCATCTAGTGGTTTAACCTTTAGTCACTTAACTGATAACCACAGTTATCACTTATTCGCATAACTGATAACCACATGTTATGCCTCTTTCACAGCACAAGAAATAAAGGTTACTCCTTCAGCACATGAGGCCTTCCTGTGAAGGTCAAGTGAAACTGGATTTGACTGAACTGGGTCAGATGAGATTTTGATATTACCAATGTAGTTGTATACAGTATTTTGGCTTCTTCACTAGCTTGGATAATCAGGACATGATAATTATAACACTTGTTTCATGAGGAAAGATAATCATGTCATGACATTTCATGCTTCATTCACTGTTACGATTCGAACAGCATCATGTCCAACACTGGTTTGTAGAGTTCTAGTGCTGCATTACAGTATTATAAAAACAAGCTAGAGTCACATGACTGTAGTCAAGGTTTGGACTGTTGCAGTAATATATTGATTATTTCCATGACATCCAAAACAAAGATTGTGTAACTATAACATAAAATGATTAAAAAGCCAAGAAACTCATTGCATTGGTTGACAGCTAATAAATTAGTTTGAACTTTAAGTTTTCAAAGAGTTTTCTAATGGAAACAAAAATTTTAATGTTTGTTTCACTGATTAGGTGTTCTAGAGAACTTTATGATCTCACTTTTTGTTTGTGACCACGAATTCCTGATTTCCTGGTGTTTATGTTTATGATTTGGCTGATAATCTTGTTTCAAGCACTTCTTGCATTGAAAGTGGAATTGCTATTAGAACTCACCACATGTCGTCGCAATTCTAAAATTAGTTAAGAATGCATTGTTTGAAGCCCACATGGACTTCTTAAAAGTCGGGGAATATCCTTCATGTATTTGAATTTGGCTAGTTTACAATCAACACATACTAATTTAGAAATTCACAGCACCAGTATGTGAACATTTTCTAGTCTTCAATTTATGCCTCTGAAAACAGTAGTCTCCTCAAAGAAAAGAAATAGCTTCTTCTAGAAAATGAAGTAAAGGCAAAACCAAGTTGATATATTTCAAAAGCTGTATGCAGCATCCAGCTCAGATATAATTTTCAAAGAATGAATTTTAATGCACACAGCCCTATTAGCACAGGATCAGATTCCTAACAAATTGATTGGACATGCAAAAAGAGTCTGTGTCCTAGATTTAAAGTCATTACACAGTCTTAAACACAGCTGTGCAGCAAGCCTTTCATTCTAGATGGACATAAGCAAATTGTTCTGAAGGTGATTGGCTGGTGGATTTCCTACAATGCAATTTTCAATAATAACAAGTTTAATGAAATCACTATTGTATTATTTAGCAAGGGAATGTGTATTCTATTTTGTACAGCCATCAATGGCTGATTAAGTGTGCACAGGAATATGAATGCACAAATATTTAAACAGATTCAGAGGCACCCATTATTCTTTGGTTTAGGGGAGGTACATGCACCCAACTCTGTCGTTATTCTTACCCAACCAGGGATGAAGATAATCCTATACTTTTTATTGTAACTTTCTTTCTGTCATTCTTGAATTATAGCTTCTTGCTGTCTCTAATCTTTTACTAGAATCATCCATTTCCATTGACACTTTCTTCTTAATTGTAAATGTTTTCCATTCTATATCCAAAAATGTGGGCCCACATAAGCATTACAAATATAAAAATATTACATATGTAAACTACTGACCTTGTATCATTGTTTCATGCATGGACTGTGCAGATGCCAATGAGGAAAATAATACCATATATATATATATATATATATATATATATATATATATATATATATATTTATTTATTTATTTATTTGGGACAGGGTCTTGCTGTGTTGCCCAGACTGGAGTGCAGTGGCATGATCTTGGCTCACTGCATCCTCCACCTCCCATGTTCACGTGATCCTCCCACCTCAGCCTCTCTAGTACCTGAGACTACAGGCATGTGCCACCACGCCTGGCTAATTTTTGTATTTTTAGTAGAGACACGGTTTCAACATGTTGGCCAGGCTGGTCTTGAACTCCTGACCTCAGGTGATCCATATACCTCGGCCTCCCAAAGTGCTGGGATTACAGGCATGAGCCACTGCACCTGGCCTATAATTCTTAATTTTTTGTCATATGAGGATTGGGGCAGAATGATCCATATACATTCTATAAAATGAAATTCTAATAAATAAATGAATATCCTTGGAGGAGATTATTTTTCTTGTGAAATTCATTCCCAGTACTTACATTTATTTACAGGAAAAGTGCATTATAACTGTTCAGTTTTGGTGAAAAACTTTATACCTGTTGCTTATGATTTCTCATGTGTGGAGCATAAAAAATTGTGTTCTTATAAATTGTCAAATTGCCTGTCATCTTGCAAAAGTAACCATGCAGTCTGTGTAATCTTAGGAAAGCCTGCACAGATTTCCGGAAAAGGAAGTTTAGCAGGTGGAGGTTTTGTCTACCATGGTTGAAAGTCTTCTTGATTGAACCGAAGTGTCAGGTAAACAAAGCAGAAAAACAGAAACAGCTATTTTTACAGCTCAATGTAGTTGTACTAAGGGAATATACATCCTTTTCTTTTTTTATTAAGAAGAGCCCATTCTGAGCTATGAATATAATTAGTTAATAAATAACTCCAGTTGTATGCCTTAAGGAACTTAGCTTCAGGGCAGTTGTTAATAGCAGGCAGTTAGAAAAACATGGGCTTTCTATCAGAGACACACTGAAAGTTAGTCAGCAGAAGCTGATTCTTTCAAGTTGTGCTGTTAATCTAAGTCAACAACAGATAGCTTGTTTACAAAAAGTGATAGGAAATCAAGAGCGTTTGTCAAGAATATCTATAAAATGAATATACTGATAACTATGAAGATTAGCAGATTTTATTTTATGTCATTAGAAATTATAAAAGTGTTGGGAGTAATACATTTGGTCAAGAAAATTATAGACCAGATTTTGAACTTCTTTAAAAGTTATATAATATAAAGTTATATTAATACTTAAGATGTATTAATATAATTAAGAAGAAAACAATTTAGTCTACTTTAATAGACATTTATTGATAGACACTGTCCTGGGAAAGTAAAGATGAGGATGGTCCTTGTCTTTGAGGAATTTATATTCTGGAAAGAGAAACCAACAAATAGGCAGATAATTTTAATGTTGGATAAAATGCAGCAAGTGTGCATGGGGATTCACGTTAGTACAGTGAAGAAGGGGTCCTTGGACCAACCTGCATGGCAGGAAGGACTCTTGGGTATTGGAAGGAATTGAGAGGTTCATCAGGCAGAGAAAGAACAGAAGGATACTCTAGACAGAAAAGAACATCATTTGCATGTGTTCAATTTTCCACTTATATTGTCTGTTACAAATATATCTATTAAATGACTAGCATATCCTACCCAATGTTTTTGAACCTCTTGCCTCTCCTATAGTCTTAACTTTTAGTACTCCCTATGGGTTCCTCCAATGGGAAAGAAGTGAAAAATTAACACAGGTGGCTATATTCTTGGATAAATCCCCTGGTAGTATTTAGTTTCCTTATCCTTTCACAAATAATAGAATGAAACAGAAGCTGTTGATTCAAACTCTCTGTGTTCGTATAAATTAACCACCCCTACCGCCACACACTCACTCACAAGCTTTCAAAAGATGAATCCTTCTAAATCTCTTCCATCACTTTATTGCTTTCACGTGAAGCTTAGGAAAAGAACAATGTTCATGTCTTTTGCTATTTAATGTGCTCAACACAGTGCTATGCACTCTCCATGGGATGTCTTATTTAATTCTTCAGTAGCCAAGAGAAAATATTACTTGCTTTGTTTCATACATCCGAAAACAGAGGCATGAAGAGGTTAAGTAACGTTTCCAAATTTACTCACCTAGTAAGTTGTAGAGTCAGTTTTTGAATTCAGGCAGTCTGACTCAGGGGTTGCACTCCTAAATCGTATTCAATACTGGCCCCTTGTCTGGTATACATTCCATAAATATTTAATATGTTTACAATGTACAAGACATTTGTGTGAATTTTTTTAATGATTTGCAGCATTTTATACAATTTAGTATGCTTCCAGTTCATTATTTCATTTTGAGCCTTAAAACAATTATATTAGGTAGTCCAGCCAGGTAGCTAAACTTTATAGATGAGAAAATTAAGAATCAAGGCATTGTAATTGATCAATGTCTCATAATTAAGAAGCAACAAAGCTCAAATCTTGGATTTTTTTTTTTTTTTTGATCCTACAGATTTTTTTCAGACCAGAAAAAAATGGATAATACTAGAACTATTATTGTAACATATGAGGGGAAAATGATCACGTTGGTGAACTCATATAAAGTCACAATCTGAATTATTGAAAGACTCAACACTAAGATGAGGTCTCTAAATGGAGATTACACCCTTTCTCTCAACCACATCATTTCAAAAGCTTGAGAAGATTTTGTGGCTGTTAGCTTTTTTTTTTTTTTTTTTTTTTTCCCCACTGCCGATAATCTTGAATAGGTTATATACTGCCCCCAACATCTCACTTGGTTTGGGTAAAATAGAAGGTTGGCTATTATAAAACTTAGAACAATAGCAGAAGTTTGTGTGATGTAGAGACTTTTAAAGTCACTGCCTGATTATAGCCAGTTACATAACTATAGGAACAAACATGAAGAATTATGGGTCTCCTACTCCCAAAGATAGATATACACATATACTGATTATAGACAGTAATGAGAAATCTGTTGTTCACTACTAACATTAAGTACTCATTTCCCATTCCCAGGCAACTTCCCATTTTCTTCCATTAAACTTAATTATTTTGGGGACATCAGAGAGGCACCATAACAAAGTAGGGGAAAGCTCATCCAGCTTCACTGCTTAGAATTATGTCCCCAAAGGCAAAGTAAACTCTCGTGGCCACAATTTCTTCTTTTTAATCTGAGAATAGTCATCTCTAACTAACAAGGTGTGTAAGAAATGTTGCTTACCATATAATAGGTGCTCAATACTGGGCCATTATCAATATCACTGGCACATAATATATTTGTTTGTATAAATCCATTCAGGAATTCAAGCCATTATTATTTTGCAGTAGGTAAAGTTTGTTACTAGAAGCCAGAGTTCACTTTTGTGTACCCCTTTTCCTTCTACAAAGCTAGCAGTAATATGTTATAGTAAAAAACACTCACATGTGGAACATGGAATTTGGCCCTGCCACTGAATGGCTCTATAAATTGTCTATGAGTTACATATTTAGTTTCTATGAACCTCAGTTTTCTCATCTGAGATGAGAATAACAACAATGATGGTAATGTATGGTAATGTTGCGAAAATTAGGTGAGATGAGACATAAATACATAGGGCAATATATAACTTATGATAGATTTTCCACATAGATTGATGACTTTTCCTCTTTACCTTCCTGCATACCTATGTATGCTACACTCTATTCCTTTATCCTGCTAACCAAACCGTATCACAGGTCTTTGAATTGCAGCAATGTAAAATATTGAAGTTTAGCACCTTGAGATAGAGCCATAGAGTCTAGGCTAGGAGACTTCAGCAATAATTAAAGACTTAAAGAGATGGAAGCAGGCTTTTGGTTACCTTTTCACTTGTATTTTGTGCCGTAGTCATACCAGAAAACTCACCATTCACCCCTCTTTCAAGTCACTAAAACTAGATAATGATGTTCCCTCTTCTCAAAATATATGCCTCTTTTTCTGTTTCTAGTGAGTTTCTTCTTCTTTACTACGATCCCTTTTACATGGTGCCTACCTACTTGGAGAAGTCATTGCCAATTACACACACACTTGGGCTATCACAAATCAATCAATTTTACAGCTACCTCAACTTAACCACATTTGGGGGCAATTGTTTTAAAATGTGTGACTTAGTCAGAAAATTCCAAGCATCATTAACATCATTTTGCCCTTTCTTGGGATGCAGGACAATCATTATGGACCTGGTTTTTTTTTGGATAATGTGGTAAAAGGCTGTCAGCCATCACATCTGCTCGTACTTTACCTGCCTCAGACAGCTTCTGACCTTTTCTGATGTGCTTCTGCTAATCTATCAGAGGCTGAGAAGCCAGATAACTAAGCTTTAAAAGAATTGCATATTTAAAAAGTCAATAAGGTTTGCCTGAATCTCTAAGAGCATTAATGCATGGCTTTGGTGTAGATATTTCTGGCTTCTCTGAGGCCTTTATCAGAGAATTCTGACAAGCTGGACCTTCCGGGTAAGTGGGGAGTTACTGTATTTTAATTGCCTAGTGTCTACTTTATGGAAACACAGAATAAAAATGTAGATATAAACAGAATGTAAACTAGAAGGTAAGCACAAACTGACCTAGGCCATTTAAAATGTAATTTAACATAAGAATATTCAGTTTGCATTCAGCTTTTCTATCATGTAGTTGAGAAGTAAAGGCATCAGTAGATAAGAATAATGAACAAATTGTTAGATTATCCTCTACTTACACTTCCAATAAACCAGCAAATCATTTATTTATTTGCCTAGCCGTTGCTGTCGTGAGTATAGGCCATTAGTGACTATTACTATATAAAAATGTGTTTTTATTTCCCAAAGACATTATGCAATCCATAAATCTTGCTTTTCTCATTAAAGATACTCCATTTTATACATCCTTGATCAACAAATATGATCAAGGTCTACAGTGCAACTTTAAAAGTAACATGGAACCTTAAGAACAAAAACGACAAAAACATAAATCATAAATTTCTCTTACTGTTTTTCTCTGATGGAGATACTTGTTTTCAAGTGTATGCTAATGGCAGACATGAAAACTTTAAAAAAATTCCGATATACTTATAGTAATTGTAGTTTGTATCTACATAAGTACTTTATGATAAATGTTTTAATATTATATTTGATGTAATTGGATATTATTCCCATTTCATAAGAGAATTAAAGAATTGAATAATTAAATAACTGTCCAGAAAGAACTCTATCATAGTCTTTTTTTTTTTTTTTAATATTATACTTTAAGTTCTAGGGTACATGTGCACAACGTGCAGGTTTGTTACATATGTATACATGTGCCATGTTGGTGTGCTGCATCCATTAACTCATCATTTACATTAGGTATATCTCCTAATGCTATCCCTCCCCCCTCCCCACTCCCCACAATAGGACCCGGTGTGTGATGTTCCCCTTCCTGTGTCCAAGTGATCTCATTGTTCAATTCCCACCTATGAGTGAGAACATGTGGTATTTGGTTTTCTGTTCTTGCGATAGTTTGCTGAGAATCATGGTTTCCAGCTGAATCCATGTCCCTACAAAGGACACAAACTCATCTTTTTAATGGCTGCATAATATTCCATGGTGTATATGTGCCACATTTTCTTAATCCAGTCTGTCACTGATGGACATTTGGGTTGATTCCAAGTCTTTGCTATTGTGAATAGTGCCGCAATAAACATATGTGTGCATGTGTCTTTATGGCAGCATGACTTATAATCCTTTTGGTATATCCCCAGTAATGGGATGGCTGGGTCAAATGGTATTTCTAGTTCTAGATCCTTGAGGAATTGCCACACTGTTTTCCACAATGGTTGAACTAGTTTACAGTCCCACCAACAGTGTAAAAGTGTTCCTATTTCTCCACATCCTCTCTAGCACCTGTTGTTTCCTGATTTTTTTAATGATCGCCATTCTAACTGGTGTGAGATGGTATCTCGTTGTGGTTTTGATTTGCATTTCTCTGATGGCCAGTGATGATGAGCATTTTTTCATGTGTCTGTTGGCTGTATGAATGTCTTCTTTTGAGAAGTGTCTATTGATATCCTTTGCCCACTTTTTGATGGGCTTGGTTGTTTTTTTTCTTGTAAATTTGATTGAGTTCTTTATAGGTTCTGGATACTAGCCCTTTGTCTGAGGAGTAGATTGCAAAAAATTTCTCCCATTCTGTAGGTTGCCTGTTCACTCTGATAGTAGTTTCCTTTGCTGTGCAGAAGCTCTTTAGTTTAATTAGATCCCATTTGTCAATTTTGGCTTTTGCTGCCATTGCTTTTGGTGTTTTAGACATGAAGTCTTTGCCCATGCCTATGTCCTGAATGGTATTACCTAGGTTTTCTTCTAGGGTTTTTATGGTATTAGGTCTAACATTTAAGTCTCTAATCCATCTTGAATTAATTTTCATATAAGGAGTAAGGAAAGGATCCAGTTTCAGCTTTCTACTTATGGCTAGCCAATTTTCCCAGCACCATTTATTAAATAGGGAATCCTTTCCCCATTTCTTGTTTTTGTCAGGTTTGTCAAAGATCAGATGGCTGTAGATGTGTGGTATTATTTCTGAGGACTCTGTTCTGTTCCATTGGTCTATATCTCTGTTTTGGTACCAGTACCATGCTGCTTTGGTTACTGTAGCCGTGTAGTATAGTTTGAAGTCAGGTAGCGTGATGCCTCCAGCTTTTTTCCTTTGGCTTAGGATTGTCTTGGCAATGTGGGGTCTTTTTGGTTCCATATGAACTTTAAAGCAGTTTTTTCCAATTCTGTGAAGAAAGTCATTGGGAGCTTAATGGGGATGGCATTGAATCTATAAATTACTTTGGGCAGTATAGCCATTTTCACAATATTGATTCTTCCTATCCATGAACATGATATGTTCTTCCATTTGTTTGTGTCCTCTTTTATTTCACTGAGCAGTGGTTTGTAGTTCTCCTTGAAGAGGTCCTTTACATCCCTTGTAGTTGGATTCCTAGGTATTTTATCCTCTTTGAAGCTATTGTGAATGGGAGTTCATTCATGATTTGGCTCTCGGTTTGTCTGTACTGGTGTATAAGAATGCTTGTGATTTTTGCACATTAATTTTGTATCCTGAGACTTTGCTGAAGTTTCTTATCAGCTTAAGGAGATTTTGGGCTGAGACAATGGGGTTTTCTAAATATACAATCATGTCATCTGCAAAGAGTGACAATTTGACTTCTTTTCCTAACTGAATACCCTTGATTTCTTTCTCTTGCCTGATTGCCCTAGCCAGAACTTCCAACACTATGTTGAATAGGAGTGATGAGAGAGGGCATGCCTATCTTGTGCCAGTTTTCAAAAGGAATTTTTCCAGTTTTTGCCCATTCAGTATGATATTGGCTGTGGGTTTGTCATAAATAGCTCTTATTATTTTGAAATACGTTCCATCAATACTGAATTTATTGAGCGTTTTTGTTGAATTTTGTCAAAGGCCTTTTCTGCATCTATTGAGATAATCAGGTAGTTTTGGTCTTTGGTTCTGTTTATATGCTGGATTACGTTTATTATTTGCGTATGTTGAACCAGCCTTGTGTCCCAGGGATGAAGCCCACTTGATCATGGTGGATAAGCTTTTTGATGTGCTGCTGGATTCGGTTTGCCAGTATTTTATTGATGATTTTTGCATTGATGTTCATCAGGGATATTGGTCTAAAATTCTCTCTCTCTTTTTTTTTTTTGTATCTCTGTCAGGCTTTGGTATCAGGATGATGTTGGCCTCGTTAAATGAGTTAGGGAGGATTCCCTCTTTTTCTATTGATTGGAATAGTTTCAGAAGGAATGGTACCAACTCCTCCTTGTACCTCTGGTAGAGTTTGGCTGTGAATTCATCTGGTCCTGGACTTTTTTTGGTTGGTAGGCTATTAGTGCCTCAATTTCAGAGCCTGCTATTGTTCTATTAAGGGATTCAATTTCCTCCTGGTTTAGTCTTGGGAGAGTGTAAATGTCCAGGAAATTATCCATTCCTTCTAGGTTTTCTAGTTTATTTTCGTAGAGGTGTTTATAGAATTCTCTGATGGTAGTTTGTATTTCTGTGGGATCGGTGGTGATATCCCCTTTGTCATTTTTTATTGTGTCTATATGATTCTTCTCTCTTTTCTTCTTTATTAGTCTTTACTAGCAGTCTATCAATTTTGTTGATCTTTTCAAAATCCAGCTCCTGGATTCATTGATTTTTTGGATGGTTTTTGTGTCTCTATCTCCTTCAGTTCCACTCTGATCTTAGTTTCTTGCCTTCTGCTAGCTTTTTGCCTTCTGCTAGCTTTTGAATGTGTTTGCTCTTGCTTCTCTAGTCCTTTCAATTGTGATGTTAGGTTGTCAATTTTAGATCTTTCCAGCTTTCTCTTGTGGGCATTTAGTGCTATAAATTTGCATCTACACATAGCTTTAAATGTGTCCCAGAGATTCTGGTGTGTTATATCTTTGTTCTCATTGGTCTCAAAGAACATCTTTATTTCTGCCTTCATTTTGTTATGTACCCAGTAGTCATTCAGGAGCAGGTTGCTCAGTTTCCATGTAGTTGAGCAGTTTTGATTGAGTTTCTTAGTCCTGAGTTCTAGTTTGATTGCACTGTGGTCTGAGAGACAGTTTGTTATAATTTCTGTTCTTTTACATTTGCTGAGGAATGCTTTACTTTCAACTATGTGATCAATTTTGGAATAAGTGTGATGTGGTGCTGAGAAGAATGTATATTCTGTTGATCTGGGGTGGAGAGTTCTGTAGATGTCTATTAGTTCTGCTTGGTGCAGAGTTGAGTTCAATTCCTGTATAACCTTGTTAACTTTCTGTCTCATTGATCTGTCTAATGTTGACAGTGGGGTGTAAAAGTCTCCCATTATTATCGTATGGGAGTCTAAGTCTCTTTGTAAGTCTCTAAGGACTTGGTTTATGAATCTGGGTGCTCCTGTATTGGGTGCATATATATTTAGGATAGTTAGCTCTTTCTGATGAATTGATCCCTTTACCATTATGTAATGGCCTTGTCTCTTTTGATCTTTGATGGTTTAAAGTCTGCCTTATCAGAGACTAGGATTGCAACCCTTGCTTTTTTTTTTGTTTTCCATTTGCTTGGTACATCTTCCTCCATCCCTTTATTTTGAGCCTATGTGTGTCTCTGCATGTGAGATGGGTCTCCTGAATACAGCAAACCGATGGGTCTTGACTCTTTATCCAATTTGCCAGTCTGTGTCTTTTAATTGGACCATTTAGTCCATTTACATTTAAGGTTAATATGTGTGAACTTGATCCTGTCATTGTGATATTAACTGGTTATTTTGCTTGCTAGTTGATACAGTTTCTTCCTAGCATCGATGGTCTTTACATTTTGACATGTTTTTGCAATGGCGGGTACCGGTTGTTCCTTTCCATGTTCAGTGCTTCCTTCAGGATCTCTTGTAGGGCAGGCCTGGTGGTGACAAAATCTCTAAGCATTTGCTTGTTTGTAAAGGATTTTATTTCTCCTTCACTTATGAAACTTAGTTTGGCTGGATATGAAATTCTGGGTTTAAAATTCTTTTCTTTAAGAATGTTGAATATTGCCCCCCACTCTCTTCTGGCTTGTAGAGTTTCTACTGAGAGATCTGCTGTTAGTCTGATGGGCTTCCCTTTGTGTGCAACCTGACCTTTCTCTCTGGCTGCCCTTAACATTTTTTCCTTCATTTCAACTTTGGTGAATCTGGCAATTATGTGTCTTGAAGTTGCTCTTCTCAAGGAGTATCTTTGTGGCATTCTCTGTATTTCCTGAATTTGAATGTTGGCCTGCCTTACCAGGTTGGGGACGTTCTCCTGGATGATATCATGCAGAGTGTTTTCCAACTTGGTTCCATTTTCCCCATCACTTTCAGGCACACCAATCAGACATAGATTTGGTCTTTTCACATAATCCCATACTTCTTGGAGTCTTTGTTCATTTCTTTTTACTCTTTTTTCTCCACACTTCTCTTCTCACTTCATTTCCTTCATTTGATCTTCAATCGCTGATACGCTTTCTTCCAGCTGATCGAGTCGGTTACTGAAGCTTGTGCATTTGTCACATAGTTCTCATGTTATGGTTTTCATCTCTATCAGTTCTTTTAAGGTCTTCTCTGCATTGATTATTCTAGTTATCCATTCATCTACTCTTTATTAAAGGTTTTTAGTTTCTTTGCACTGGTTATGTAGTTACTCCTTTAGCTCTGAGAAGTTTGATCAACTGAAGCCTTCTTCTCTCAACTCTGCAAATTCATTCTCTGTCCAGCTTTGTTCCTTTGCTGGCGATGAGCTGTGTTCTTTTGGAGGGGTAGATGAGCTCTGATTTTTTGAATTTCCAGCTTTTCTGCACTGCTTTTTCCCCATCTTTGTGGTTTTATCTGCCTTTGGTCTTTGATGATGTTGATGTACTGATGGGGTTTTGATGTGGGTGTCCTTTATGTTTGTTAGTTTTCCTTATAACAGTCAGGGCCCTCAGCTGTAGGTCTGTTGGAGTTTGCTTGAGGTCCACTCCAGACCCTGTTTGCCTGGGCATCAGCAGCGAAGGCTGCAGAAGATAGAATATTGTTGAACAGCGAGTGTTGCTGTCTGATTCTTGCTCTGGAAGCTTGTCTCAGGGGTGTACCCCGCCGTGTGAGGTGTGAGGTGTTGATCGGCATCTAGTGGGGGAGGTCTCCCAGTTAGGCTACTCAGGGGTCAGTTACCCACTTGAGCAGGCAGTCTGTCCATTCTCAGATCTGAACCTCCGTGCTGGGATATCCACTGCTCTCTTCAAAGCTATCAGACAGGGTCATTTACCTCTGCCGAGGTTTCTGCTGCTTTTTGTTTAGCTATGCCCATCCCCAAAGGAGGAGTCTACAGAGACAGGCCTACCTCCTTGAGCTGTGGTGGACTTCACCCAATTCGAGCTTCCAGGTGGTTTTGTTTACCTACTTAAGCCTCAGCAATGGCGGGCGCCCCTTCCCCATCCTCGCTGCCGCCTTGCAGTTAGATCTCAGATTGCTGTGCTAGCAATGAGGGAGGCTCCGTGGTGGTGGGACCCTCTGGGCCAGGTGTGGGATATAATCTCCTGGTGTGCCATTTGCTAAGACCCTTGGTAAAGCACAGTATTAGGGTGGGAGTTACCTGATTTTCCAGGTGTTGTGTGTCTGAGTTTCCCTTGGCTAGGAAAAAGGATTCCCTTCCCCCTGCACTTCCCAGGTGAGGCAATGCCTCACCCTGCTTCAACTTTCACTGGTCGGGCTGCACCAGCTGACCAGCACCGATTGTCCAGCACTCCCCAGTGAGATGAACCCAGTACCTCAGTTGAAAATGCAGAAATCCCCCATCTTCTGTGTCACTCATGCTGGGAGCTGGAGGCTGGAGCTGTTCCTCTTTGGCCATCTTGGGCATGCCACACCTCTATTGAAGTCTTTACTCCTCTACTTGATGGTCATGTGGTCTAGGACATTGTGACATTCTGAGCCTAATTTTCATCTAGTATTGGAAACAGAGCTAATATCTTTTTATTGTTAGTTATCTTGAGAACTAAATACATTGTAGATAAAATGGTGGGTACACTGTAGATAATCAATATGATTTCTCCATTAAAATATATCTTTTAGTTTTATAAAGATTCTAACATTTGTAAAGGAAATCAAAATATTGTTTTATAAAGTTCAATTTCCCTGATGAATAGAGAAAATCAAAGTGTTTAAAAACATGTTGAACTTAGGGTAAAACATACTCTAGTAATTACATACCTTATATTTGGAAAGACATTTTGCTTACACATTGTTTAAATCAATGTTAATTGACTTTGGCTTTGCCAAATATGAAAAAGGTGGCAAAACTATCTTCACAATTCCAATTCATATTTATTTACAGAAAGTTGTTATGTGAAAGGAAAACAACACTGTAGTGGAAGTCAGAAGATGTTGGTTCTAATCATGAGCCATTTCACTAACTGTGTGACTCTGAGCAAGTAATTTGACCTCTCTGGGTTTCATTTTGTTCATCTGTAACATGTAGAAGTTGAAATCAATAATTTCTAAGGCGTTTTCTAGCTGTAAGGAGACAAAACTCATAAACTGTCTTCTATAGAACAGAAGTTCAATAAATTATTAGATTTTTCCTTTAAAAAGTTAATTCTTAAATAAGTCTGAGAAATGTTAAGTATTGTCTCCTCCTTTAGGAAATTCACAATGCATAGTAGCATATTAAAAGCCCTGAAACATCCTGTACTAAAGACACCCTGATCAACTATAGCTTTAATTAAGGTTACTGTTAATTAACTCTGGGAAGCATTTCCTAACCTTTTCGAACCATAGATTATCTTTTCTGGGGTGACAGTGGGAGGTTAAGAATTACAAAAGATATCTTAATCTTTCAATAAGTAGGCATTAGGAGGAACTGTGCTTTAACAAATATTGATTTCTATAATATTTTCAATTTTTCTAAATCTAAACTACATTTTGAAAAATGGTGACAATCTGAAACTGTGTGAGAAAATGTACACAAATGGAATTATCTATATATACACATAAGTAGATTTGGGCTTCCAACATTTTCATCTTTTCAAGTCCTCCAGTGCATAGAGTCAAGAGAATTCTGAAATAGGTTGGGAGCAATGAGTACTTCTTATATCCAGTGAAACCTCATTTCAAAGAAGCTCTTCATATGCAATTGTGGATAGCTTAGACAATGGAGCAGCCCTGTAATGAGGGGATCCAGCTTTGAGTTTTCTGCCTGCCTTTCAATCCTCTGTAATCTTGGGTAGGTCACTTAACTTCTCTGAGTGTATAATCCCTCATTTGTAGAATGGAGATATGATTACTTGTCTCACATCTTACTCATTGTATTAAATGAGGTAAAGAAATGTGAAAACAACCTTTAAAAGTATAAAATTCTGTATAAATGGAAACAGTTATTAATAGAGTCTGTATTCAAGAAATATTTCTAAAAATATTAAATATTTTATATCTCCTAAAATAACAAGCCTGGAGAAATAAGAATTGCTATAGAATTGTAGGACTAGAAGGACTGCAAACAATTATCCCCATGGCTTCATTTTTAAAATAAAATGCCAAGGCACAGAGAAGCTAAGTGAGTTTTCTCATCACATCCATTTGACAGGATTAGAGCCAGTTCTCTGAGCTAGTCCCTCTGACTCTGAGTTGATTTGTTTTTCCCAGCACAACCACACTGGCTCAGTTAATGTACATTTGAGTATACTATACCCTTTACTATTTTCACAATCAAATACTTGAACCATTAAAAAAAACCTTATTCTAAGAAAGGCAGACAGAACATTGCCCTTGAAATATCACTGCTTTGTCTTCTGTATTTTAAAATTTAGTTTATTTGTTTCTACCCTTACACGAAGATACTTTTGTTTTTCTCATTATGTCATTTCCTTTTTTATTTTTAATTTTTTGGCCAATCCTTTTCTTATTTTCTGTTCTTTTTTCCACTTTTTTTTAGTACTAAGCTGTGATTATACATTCTGTACATTTTTATACATTATATATTTTTCTCAACATGGTCAAACCAGTATGTGATGGATTCTGAGAGTGGATTCTAGCTGGGCTATTTATCAACTATGTATATTGCATTTTCTTAATCTAGTTAACTCATTGGAATATAAAAAAGTATGGCTTATAGTTAGTGAATAATTTAATTATACGTAAGTCACATTGAATTTTCATTTCTTAACTGTAGTTAAAAGAACATACTGGTGGATCTTAGGTTTATTTATCATTGCTGCTAAGAATGGAAAATGTTCCAATGAGCATAAACTGCAACTCAAGAGATGTTAGAATGCTTCTCTGATTAGGAAGGTTGTATCTATTAAACTTTCTTAGAATAAAAAATTCTTTCTTTGGAAATGTCAGTAAGAGATCTTGATTGTTTGAAAGACCTTTGTTTTCTACAGAAATTTAGGACCAGATGAACTCTCCTATTTTTAAAGTAGTTTTATTATAAAGTTCTTGAAGACAAATCCTTCCATTTCTCTCTCCAACAAAAGTTATCCAAGTTACAACTGTCCTCTTCCCAGGTGGAAATATGAACGTTATATTATATTCCGAGAAATGCACACAATGTCTTAGCAAGTAGCTCTTTGTAAGTAGATAGAATTTCTTTATTACAATAATTTATTTTACTTTGACTTTAATAGGTTTCAGAGACTTAGAAGAGTGGCATATTAATAGAATGAAACACAGTAGTAAATATTGCTAGATTTATTTTCTGATTTCTCCTTTAGTATTAACTATGAAGCTTATGCAAGACAACTAATCTCTGAACTTCCCATTCATAGTATGTAAAAGGACACAGCATTACTTGCTTGAAGCCCTCTCATAGACTGTACATATTTATGGGGCTTTTCTCAGACCCAATTCTATGACTTTCTAGGTCACAACAAGGAGACATTAAGTAATTTCAATAGAATGTAAATACAATAATTTCTTTCTCCGAATTACTGCTACTAACTCACCCTTGACCAGAAAGAAAATGTTTAAGAAGTAATACCATCTTGCTGAATTTGCAGATGTGGAAAAATGACCGTTGATATTAACTCATGTTGTCTTCTGAAGGTAATTACTTTGGATCATTGGGGAAATCCTGGACCTTGCCATCTGTCTTAGATTGGACTACCTGGGAAATGATCAGACAGATTTTTTCTTGCAGGAGATTTGTTGGGGATCATTCTCAGAGCAATATCCATGAGGGGTGAAGGAAGTGAGGTTGGGCAGAAGGAGAAGCAGAACTGCTATGTAGCTGCATTCAAGATCACAGACCATTCTAAAGGTAATTTGGGAGCTTTTCATGCTGGTGTCAGTTGAGGGAAGGAGTGGTAGGGGCCCATTGTACCCAGTTTCTACCACGTGACTTGTTACTTTCTTTGAGATACGGTACCATATCAGAAAGTCAGCATTGCTCTCTGTGGCTGATAGTTTAGACAGTTGGTGGCAGAAATAGCTGGATCAGACTTGGTGAATGGGACCCCATTGTGTTCAGCTTATGCATAGCTTCCCTTCCTGCCACCATGTCTATTCAATTTGTGTGCACACTGCGTCAGTGCTTGGGATGGCTGATGACAGAGAATGGCTAATGTCAAGTGACATTGAATGTCACTGGCTGAATTCCTCTAATTGGTTTTAGTAGTAATCTCCTACTTGTTAGCTGCTCTCCAATATGTGTTAATATGTAATTCAAAGTTCTTCACACTTCATAGAATTCCAGAATCCATCCATCTACTTCTTCTCTAGATATTCTCGAGCCCTATCTTTCAGTGTCCCGGCAGGCCTCTGGCCAATTAGGTAAGGTATTCAATGCTTCCTCTGAATTCCAATATATATGTATGTGTGTGTGTGTGTGTGTGTGTGGTGTGTGTGTGTGTGTGTGTGTGTGTGTGTGTGTATTTTATCTCAGGACAGTTTTATTTTCTTACAAAATGTCAAGCGTACCACTCAAATCTCTACGCAGTGAAAGAGTTTTGCCTAACTCTTCTCTTTTAGGTTCACCCCTGAATGGGACTTGGGATAATACAGCAGCAGTCCATCTTCAGCATATGGAGATGTCCTATCCATGAGCCAAGCTCAGACTTTTTTCTCCTCTGTCAGCTAGTCATAGGAGACTCCTCTCTACCTCCACACACATATTTATCCATAGGTATAAACTAAGGAAGAGTTACTGATGAAGCACAGTGGGTGACATGGGTTCTGGGCCACCTGTTCATGTAGCTTATCTGTACTCTCTGGCCTCGTTTATGCTGATCCCAGATTCCTCATGTCCATCTTACGACGAATTACTGCTGGATCCATCTACCTTATGAATTGGTTCTGACAGAACCCAGCTCATAATGGGCAGCTCTGACCTCACAGTCACTTGATTCTCCACCACCAGGCACTCCGTTTCTACTACAGATCAGAAGTGTTTTTCAAATGGTGTGCAAATCTCTGCTTGCAGATAACATGGTCTTGTTATAGAACTTCAGGTGTCTAGACTTTGCTTCTCCTGTTTTGGGACTTGCCCTAAACTTCGTAAGTGTCTTTTCTCATGACAGATACTTCTAATACCTTAAAGTCTGACGGATCATATTGTCCAAGTGTCAGGGTTGCAAGCATTGCAGCCTACAGCTGCTGCAGAGCCCTTTCTTACACTCGGCCCTCCTCCTCCGTGGCAGCTTTCCAGATCACTCAGTAAATGAGGCAGGGTAGTGTTTTTTAAGTGTGAAATATTCTGCTGACTGAAACCAAAGAGGCTTAGCAGACATTATGTTTCTTTCTTAGTGAAAAGAGGTGCAAGCTGCTATAATGTGTCTTTTCCTTTGGAGGAGATGTCCTGGCATACCCAACATAACTGGATCCCTAAAATCATTATTAGTATGGTATGTCCTTGAGTCTTCATAGCTCATATGTTTTACCAAGGCTTCTGACAATTTTTACTTGTTGAGTCCATTTTAAATAACAATCTCAAAATAGTGGACAAATCCCATCTGTGGAATGTTTCAACACTCCAAATCCTTTTGAAATATATTATGAAAGAGGGTGGCAAATTTAACTAGGCCTCTGGCAAGACTATAATACTCTTGTTTTTCCTACATGAATGTGAACTACTTCCGGCTCTCCTTACTGATGGGGATAGAAAAGAACTAGTTTAGCTGATCATTGGCTACATATGACATACCTGAGACCATGTTACTGTGCTCTAACAAAGATAACACATCTGGCTCAGCAGCTGCAGTTGGGACTATCTCTTATTGTCTTCGTGGTTTACTGTCACACTTAAGAATCTTTCTGTTTTTTGTAGGGGCCAAACTGGTGAATAAATGGGGAGATATGATGAGAACCACTACCTTTGCATAATTGAATGGTAACCCTAATTCTGTCATTATTCCCAGGATCCAATATTGTTTATGATTTTTTAATTTTGGCTAGGGCAGGACACTTTAAGAGGCTTCTGTATGGCCTTCCCTACTATGACAGCTCTTATCTTCAGATCAAGGAATCTATATAGAGGTTTTGTTAACTACTGAGTATGTTCATTTCAACTATGTACAGTTGGCTCAATGTGAGTTGACCTTTGCCAGTACTCCATTTGATACTGGGACCATGTGTGCCACCTTTTTAGCATGAGGGCCATTATGAAGCTTAAGGTCAGTGGATAATAATGTCATCTCGATCTTTGTCCAAGAGTCCTTGAAAAGTATGGATATCCCCATTTCCTCACCATATGATTACTTGAGTAAATGGCTACAAGTCATAGATAAGAGCCATGTTTGCAAAATTTATTCTGATGGGGATTCAGCTTCTCCTTCTGTCAGGGGGAACCAGGTCTGCCACCTGGCTCAGGTGTGAAGACTGGGTTTGGGATAGTGGGTTTTTTATTTGAGCAGACTCCCTCAGCCTCCAAATCATCTATCCTTGATTCTTTTGTTGTTACTGTTGTATAGATTGAGCAATATCTTTAATGGATGGCCATCTATCTTGCTCTTGGAGGCATTATTTCTATTAACCATTTTACAATAATTGCACATACAATCTTGCTCCTGGTGATTAAATGCTTGTACCTGACAATCATCTTTGCAACCATCTTTGTTGCTATCAGGAAGCCCAGTTATTTAGTATCATCTCTTACTATTAGCTCTGGCTTACACAGAATTTCCACCACTGTGATTATTAATTCTGGGGCTGTTTTTAAAAACCAGTAAATTCCATATTTCCTTAGTAAAGGAACTATTTTCCAGTCCCTTCCATGAAATAGCATCACATGAAATAGCATGTGATGCTATTTCATGCTATTCTGGCCTTAAGTAATATATACACTCTACTATCCACTTCTTTGAGACTTTCTACCATTTACCATGAAAGAGTTAGTATTTCTACTTCATTTGTATGGATCATCACGTTATCCAAGCTTCCAGAGTTATTCTAGGAATATTGTCTCTCAGTGTTCTTACTAGAGTGTTAAATTTTGTACCATGGGGGGATGCTTTCATATAAATAAAATCTCCCTTATCCAACTTTGTATTCCATTCTTACTGGTCAGGACCTTCAGGATATACTTGCATATGTACTATCTCATGTGATCCAAGTCCACATATACAAACCCAGCTCCTGCCAGCCTGTTAGTAGGCCCTGAAGCTCCTGCAGAGTATCATCCCTGTATTTCTTTAACAGACTCAGTACACCCTTGTCTGGGTTATGTTGAAGATTAATCCTAGTTATTTGTCTGATATTTAGAAGTGGGTTCTCAGAGGGTTTCTTGTCTTGCTATATCATAGCCTCTGCATTATCTTCAAAGAAGAAATGAGCACAAAGTTTTTAACAAGTAAGGATGAGATTCTTCTGGAGGCCTAGAGTGCTAAGGGGATCCTGGGGATTCAATATTTCTGAGTGTGTCAACCCGGATGTCCCCACACTCAGTCCCAGAGTCCCACTCCTAATTTTGGTAGCCAACTTGTGAGCATTGGAAATTCAACTTTCTCTGGAGTTATGCTACTCTTATAATTAAGCCTTAGGTCCAATCCTCAGCTCTTTCTGTCCTCTGGCTATAGGAGAAGAGAGTTTACATGTTGCCATGAAGGCCTTCTGGCACTCAAACTTTGCCTTATATTGATGATCAATCACCTTTACCATTTTGCTGTCTTTCTTCAAGGCATTGATGGTGCCTAGCAAGTTATCTGATTCCAAAATCTTTATAATTAGGATTTCTCCAAACTTCTTAAACATCTGTGATATTTCCTGTAAAATTTCCTACACCGAAGGGACATTTTCTACACTGATGGAAATTTTAAGAATTTCACCGCAACCACATGTCAGGGGCTATCAGTGCCCCACCTACCACTAGAAATGAGGGACTCAGTGCCAGCAAGCCAGACATGCACATAGCTCTTAGGTCAGGTGTTTTGAGAAAGAGAATCTAATACAGAAAATCACTAATGAAAGCTTTTAGAAGAACTCTTGGAAACAACACCTGTGAGAGAGAGAAATACAAGACGGGGCAGAGGGTGAAGCTGAACAGCAATGCAGTACAACAGAGGCTTCCACCAACACTCTGGGGGATTTCTGGAGCCAGGATCACTCCCTCTCCCACCTCATCCAAGGGGTCCATACCTTTGTATCCTCACATTGACAAATTATTGGGTGCAGGTTGTCCTCTGGAAAGGAGTAAAGCCTTGGATGAAGCACTTTCCTTTAATCAATGCTGACTACAGGAGAGGGACCCAGCTAGGAGCAATCAGGAGCTAAGACTCCAGTCACATGGAACAGGAAGAGACTTGATCCTAAAGAATTATCTTGGAAGAGAACAGCAATGTCCCTGTATTATCTTCTCTGTGCTGCTTTATGCTTTTGTTTGTTTGCTTTGTTGTTGTTGTTGTTGTTGTTTTGAGATGGAGTCTCGCTCTGTCACTCAGGCTGGAGTGCAGTGGTGCTATCTCAGCTCTCTGCAAGCTCCGCCTCCTGGGTTCTGGCCATTCTCCTGCCTCAGCCTCCTGAGTAGCTGGGACTACAGGTACCTGCCACCACACCCGGCTAATGTTTCGTATTTTTAGTAGAGACAGGGTTTCTCCATGTTAGCCAGGATGGTCTCAATCTCCTGACCTCATGATCCGCCCGCCTGGGCCTCCAAAAGTTCTGGGATTACAGGCATGAGCCACCGCGCCCGGCCTACTTTATGTATTTTTAAAATATGTTATTGCAGGTATTTTGATGTATTTCTTCATAGCACTTTATTATTGACCACAGAATTACTGAAAATGAACACATTTCTAAATAAAACCGCCCATTCTGCCCATGCCCAACCCATACATGCATACTTTTAAAAAAACAATTTCAGCTTTTCAGTCATTTCACTAGTGTGCTGACATTACCCAAATAGCAGGCTCCAAGAATTAAACAGCATGGCTCAAAGGGAATGGATGTGGTTGTACCCAGTAGGAATTTTGCTGGTTCACAGCTCCCTGATGCTTCAGAAGTACTTTAACATACTACTGTGCTGCAAAATATTGACTCTAAAACACCTCTGTCCTGGAATAGATCCACTCAGGAAAAAGCTCTTGAACCTCTGTTTCTTCCTTAACAATTGAACAGCTGTTACATTGTTAGGAGTTTTTGTGGTGGTGGTGATAGTAGTTGGTGTGAGTTCAAAGGGCAGAAATACAGGAGTAATATTTAAGGAGATAAGAAAATACTTTGATAATTCAAAGAATTTGATAGAAAAGTCATTTCTCTAATGTTCAATCGGTAATACCATGAAGCTATTGTAAGAAATATTTGTTTGCAGGAATACTCTTCATAGCATGACATTACAGAGGAATGGCATTGATTATCCAGTGATTTCTAGCTTCTAGTCCAATTTTCTCTCTTCTTATACAGACTAGGTAATATAAACAAGACCCCACATATTCGAGTGGCAAAGATGCAGTCTGAAATGAACAGTAAACTGTCTCTTTTGCCACGTCTCTTCATTTTTGTGCACAATTTATTAGTGTAATTGATAGAAAATGTGGGTCATGTTTTTTCCTGTCAGAATGCTCTTGCTCTAATCTTCATCATTCAACAACTAATTGGACAAAAATGGGTCCAAGGCTTCAGCATTTATGCATTTGCTATAGATTAGTATTTAAA
This sequence comes from Chlorocebus sabaeus, assembly GCF_047675955.1. Lineage (NCBI taxonomy): Eukaryota > Metazoa > Chordata > Mammalia > Primates > Cercopithecidae > Chlorocebus > Chlorocebus sabaeus. The sequence continues at coordinate 36,682,631 of NC_132925.1, read as the reverse complement.
TCCTCAGAGCTAAAATATAAGGGAATAAAAGTCATGCTCAAAACCAAATGACTGGGGCTGGGCTCCGGTGGCTAAACGAGGTCAGGAGTTCGAGACTAGCGTGGCCAATATGGCAAAATCTCATCTCTACTAAAAATACAAAAATTAGCCAGGCGTGGAGGCAGGCTACTTGGGAGTAGCCCGGCTACTTGGGAGGCTGAGGCAGGAGAATCATTTGAACCCAGGAGGCGGAGGTTGCAGTGAGCCAAGATTGTGCCATTACACTCCAGGCTGGGCGACAGAGCCAGGTTTCCTCTAGACTTCTCCCTTTCATTATATTAGCTGACTTTTTCACATAAACAATATGTCGTGACCCTTGAATATATATAAACAATTGCTGTTATAAGGAAGTACATTCTGTAACATACTTCATGTGACCAAAATTCTCAAATATAGTTAATTGTTTCTCCGTAAGACCAAATAATAATTTTTTACACTTTTTTCCTGTCATTCTGAAGTCAACATCTGTGTTCAAAATTACCTGATGCCATGTGTTATTTATCATATACACATTAAATGGCCATGGTACTAAGTGATTTTGTGGACTTAGGGCTTGCAGACCTTCCCTTGTCCTTTCCACACTATGCTGCTTGGCTGAAGTCCACTGTCTTCCGCGAAGTCCTCTCACATCTAATCTTTTAAAACCTTTATTGTTATTCTGTTCCTTCAGCCACACTGACACCTCTGAACCAATGTCCTTGAACGGCAGCTTCTGTCCTATTCTCCAGCATGGAGTCTCTGGGATGCTGGTGGCTGGAACTAATCCAAACTTGAATTAAGCAGCTGTGAAGAAGAGCATGAGAGTTTACATTCCCTTGCTCCCCTCAGGGCAGGAGCAGGGCTAGTCTGGGGGTGGGATGGGGTGTGGTGAAGAGGGAGTGGGCAGGATGGAATTGACTCCCAAGTTAGATAAAACTGTCAGTTTGTGCCTTTACATACCTGGTTATTTCTCAAACAGCAATTTTGGGCAGATATGAAACAAAACAACATGTAAAATAGAAGACTTATCTAAGATATAATTTTTTTAAGTGCAGCTATGTTATAACATAGTTCTGGAGACCTATTGTATAGCATGGTGAATACAGTTCACAATACCAACTATTGTGTGCTTTAAATTTGCTAAGACAGTAGATCTTATGTGCCTCACCACACACTCCGATACACACAATGGTAACTGTGTGAGGTAATGGATATGTTCATTAGCCTGATTGTGGTAATCATTTCATAAAAATGTATGACTATAGCAAAACATCACATTATATACCTTAAATGTATACTATTTTTATTTGCCAATATCTCACTAGAGCTGGGGTAAAAAATGAAATAAAAGTGCAAAATCCCAGGAACACCTGATACAATTTTGAAAAAAAGAATATGGTGCAATTTTGCGGGAGAAGGCTTGTTCTTGTCAAGGTTTATAATAAAGTTATAGTTATTAAGACAGTGTGGCATTGAGTCAATGATAGACACATAGGGAACTGGATTAACATTTTAAGACACATTCAATTGTGTATGGATTTAGTATATGAGGTTGTGGGATGTCTTTTGTTTGTTTGGTTGGGTGTTTTTTGGAGAAAGGGTCTCACTGTATCTTTCAGACAGAAGTGCAGTTTTGCTATCATAGCTTACTGCAGCCTTCACCTCTTGGGCTCAAGTGATCCTCCCATTTCAGCCTCTCAAATAGTTGGGACTCCAGGCGCATGCCACCACACCTGGCCAATTTTTAAATTTTCTCTCGAAATGGGATCTCATCATTTTTCTCAAACTGGTTTTGAACTCCTGGCTTCAAGCGTTCCTCCTGCTCTGGCTTCCCAAAATGCTGGGATCATAGGCATGGGCCACCACACCTGGCCTGAGGTGTGATGTTTTTAATTAGAAAAGCAATGTAGGGGTTTTCAGTAAATGGTATGTGAACCATAAGCAACATAGAAAAATGGCAAAATTCAATATTTGCATTATATTATAATAAAATAAATTCCATGTGCTTAAAGAATAAACTATTAAAGATCATGTTTATGAAGACATATGTATTTTCATGTTTTCTTTCTTTCTTTTTTTTAATGAAACAAGGTTTTGCTCTGTTGCTCAAGCTGAAGTGTAGTAGGGCAATCACAGCTCACTGCAGCCTCAGACTCCTGGGCTCAAGTCATCCTCCTGTTTCAGCCTTCCAAGTAGCTGAGATCATAGACATGTACAATTATGCCCGGATAATATTTTAAATTTTTTGGAGAGACAGGTCTCACCATGTTGCCCAGGCTGGTCTCGAACTCCTGGGCTTAAGCAGTCCTCATGCCTCGACCTCCGAAAGTGCTGGGGTTATAGGTGTGAGCCACCATTCCTGGCCTCCTGTATTTTTATCCTTATATAGGTATACCTCAGAGATATTTCAGGTTTGGTTTCAGATAACTACAATAAAGAGAATATTGCATAAAGCAAGTCGCATGGATTTTTTGGATTCTCAGTGCATATAACAGTTATGTCTATACTGTATTGTAGTCTATTAAATGTGCAATAGCATTATATGTGAAAAGAAAATGTATATTCCATAATTTAAAATACTTTATGGCTAAAAATCGCTAATGATCATCTGAGCCTTCTGGGAGTGATAGTCTTTTTGCTGGTTGAGGGTATTGATTTGATTTTGTTGGCTGCTGACTGATCTGGGTGGGGGTTCCTGAAGGGTGGGAGCAGCTATGGCAATTAGAAAAAAATACAACAACAATGAAATTTGGCATAACAATTGACTCTTCTTTTCACCATGCTTTCTCAGAAGCATGTGATGATGTTTCATAGCATTTTACCCACGGTAGAACCTTTTTGAAAATTAGAGTCAATCCTCTCAAACCCTGTATCTACTTTATCAACTAAAGTCAAACTAAAGTTCATGTAATATTCTAGTCATATTCTTTTCTATCCTAATTTTCTATTCGATTCACATCTTTAGGTTTCATTTCTATTACTCATGCTATATCCACCACATCTAGTTTTTTCAAGTTATTTCTTCAAGTTATTTTTTGAAGAATATTTTGCTATTCTTTCAAGTTATTTTTTCAAGTTTCAATCAAGTTATTTGTTCCACTTGATGTCTTAACCCCCTCAAAGTCATTCATAAGGGTTGAAATCAACTTCTTCCAAACTTCTATTAGCGTTGGTATTTTTGACCCCATTTCATAAGTCATGAATGCTCTTTATGTTATCGAAAATGATGAATTCTTTCCAGAGGTTTTTAATTTACTTTGCCCAGATCCATCAGAGGAATCATTATCTACGGCAGCTATAGCATTACAAACTGTATTTCTTTATTTTATTTTACTTTAAGTTCTGAGATACACGTTCAGAATGTGCAGGTTTGTTACGTAGGTATACATGTGCTGTGGTGGTTTGCTGTACCTATCAACCCATCATCTAGGTTTTAAGTCCTGCAGGCATTAGCTATTTGTCCCAGTGCCCTCCATCCCCTTGTTTGCAAGTGAAAATTACTCCTTGATCCATGGACTGTCGAATGGATGTTTACATTAGCAGGCATAAAAACAGTCTTCTTGTATGTCTCCATCAGAGTTCTTGAGTGACCAGTTGCCTTATTGATGAGCAGAAATATTTTAAAAGAAATCTTTTCTTCTGAGCAGTAGGTCTCAAATTGGGAAATTCAGTAAACCATACTACAAACAGATGTGCTGTCACCCAGGCTTTGTTGTTCCGTTTCTAGAGGACAGACAGAGTAGATTTACCATAATTCTTAAGGGCCCTAGGATTTTCAGAATAGTAAATGAGCATTGGCTTCCACTGAATGTCATCTACTGTGTTAGCCCCTAACAAGAGAGGCAGCCTGTCCTTTGAAGCTTTGAAGCCAGGCATTGACTTTTCTGTAGCTATTGGAGTCCCAGATGGCATCTTCTTCCAACACTAGGTTGTTGTATTTACATTGGAAATCTGTTGTTTAGTGTAGCCATCTTTATCAATTATCTTAGCTAGATCTTCTGGATAACTTGCAACAGCTTGTACATCAGAACTTGCTCCTTCCCCTGGTACTTTTCTTAAACCTCATAAACCAATCACTGCCAGCTTCAAACTTTTCTTCTATGGCTTCCTCACCTCTCTGAGCCTTCACAGAATTGAAGAGAGTTAGGACCTTGCTTTGGATTAGTCTTTGGCTTAAGGGAATGTTGTGGCTGGTTTGATCTCATATCCATATGGCTAAAATTTTCTCTGTATCAGCAAGAAGGCTGCTTTGCTTTCTTATCATTCATGTGTTCACTGAAGTAGCACTTTTAATTTTCTGCAACAACTTTCCCTTTGCATTCACAACTTTGCTAACAGTTTGGCAGAAGAGGCCTAGTTTCAGCCTATCTTGGCTTTCAAGATGCCTTCCTCTCTAAGCTTAATCATTTCTAGCTTTTGATTTAAAGCAAAAAGTATGAAACTGTTTGACTTGAACACTTGGAGAACGTTGCTGGGTATGAATTGGCCTAACCTCAATACTGTTGTGTCTCATAAAATAGGAAGGCTTGAGGAGAGGGAGCAAGATAGGGGAATGGGTAGTTGGTGGAGCAGTCAGAACTAATGTATTTATCCATTAAATTTGCCATTTTATATGAGCATGACTTGTGGCACCCCAATATTCTTACAGTAGGTAACATCAAAGATCACTGATTAAAGATCACTGTAACAGATATAATAATGGAAAAGTCTGAAATATTGTGAGAATTGCCGAAACATGATACAGAGACATGTGAGTACATGCTGATGGAAAAATCGTGCCAATAGAGTTTCTCAATGCAAGGTCACCACAAAGTTTCCATTTGTAAAAAGTGCAATCTCTTCAAGAGCAATAAATCATAGCACACTAAAACAAGGTATGCTTATTCTTCAGATTTGCTAATAGAGTGGATATTTGTATTTTCACACGCATATACAAGTTAGCTAGGTGAGATGATGGATGTGCTAATTAAATAGATTGTGGTAACCATTTTGTAATTGTATGTGTATCATATCATCACATTGTAGACTTTTGTATTACTATACTTGTCAATCGTATCTCTATAAAGCTGAAATGTAAAAAAAATCGGCCTCATTAAATTTAGAATTGCATGCATTTGGGGACTTTTTTGAGGGCCTAGTACAAAATCGCATATAGTGCTCTGTTGATGAGAGCCCCTGCATGCCTCTCAGGCCCCAGGTAAGAAATGAATGGACCTTCCCTGTGCTTTCTTTTTTTTTTTAAATAGAAATTGTAGTTCATTCAAAGCAAGGAAATAAAAATGTCTAGCCATCCTGAGAGAAAATAAGGCCTTGCAGTGAACATTTTATGTACTGGCCTTACCGCTATCTTTATCTTAATATCTTTTTATATTTTTATACTTATTTGCTGTTGCTCCAATTCCTTTCTTATTTTCATGATATCTTACTTAGGTACTTCACTTTTTAAAATAGTTTTGAAGAGATGGTGTAGGTTTAAAAGGATATACCGTGAAAGGTCTCTCTATCGCTAAGTTGTGAGAAGAAGTCTTTCTCTCACCTCTGTTCTGCAGTCATCCATTGTCCTCTCTGGAATCAATCAACATAAGTATGGCTTGTGTATCCTTCCAGAGATATACAATATCTCAGGATATAGACAGATAAGCTCATATATAATGAAACGTATGTGTGATCTACTTACCTAACTAGTTAGCTATTCTCTTCTCCCCCTCCTTTTTTCTCCCTCAAAAGTTATAAGAGTTTACATCTACTTAATCTATGTTGAAGATTATTCCATATTAGTATATGGCTTCTTGAATATTTTGTGGAATGATACTTCATTATGCTGTATGTGTTTATCCAATCTCCTGTTGTAGTATGTTGTTTTCAATATGTGTAATTACAAACATTGCCAATTACAAATAATATCACAATAATTACACTTGTCCATACATCATTTAGTACATGTATAGGTATATTCCTAGGACAGATTCCTCGAAGTAGAATTTATGGCTGAGGAATGTGGACATTTGTGATTTGACAAATATTTTCAAGTTGTCCTACATTTTGTTTGACCATATTACACGCTTCTGTAAGCCATCTCAAATCCTTCTTTAAAATGTTGAGGAATAGATATCTTATTGAAGTAAGTACTTAAAATGAAAATTCAATTTGGTTTTAGGCACAGTAAGATTAAAAAATTAATGAAGCTTCTCCATGGTTATGTTGATGGAGAAATATATAAGCTAAGTGAAGGATTTGGTAACTGCCAACATACAACTGTAGTTTTAACTTAGAATGGATAACTACACTGGATATGTGCATGGATGGATGGATGGATGGATGGATGGATGGATGGATGGATGGATGGTTGGATGGATAAATAGAGATAGATAGATGATACACTGATATATGATTCACAGGAGATCCAACAGCAATTTCCCAGTTGGTAGTGAAGGACAGCAAATCAGCAAAACAAATGTAAAAAGAGGTGTTAATAAAGTATAATAAAGAATAGGGGAATACATGTATACCAGGTTAAGAAAAAAACATTAAGAAGGAGAAAAATCTAATGAATGGCAAGTCTGTAGTTTTCAAGAATACGGAAGAAATCTCTGGGTGTAGCCAGAGTAACAATAATGTAGAAACAAATGCAGCTTCAGGGCAATGAGAAAGACTGAAAGCAGATAAACAAACAGCAAGGTTCTCTGTGGATGCCGACTGCAAATGCTAAGCTGATGCTCCAGGAATGTGTTACATGATTCCAAATATTTAAAAGATACTTAAAACTTTCTTGCTAAAGCAGAGAGAACTACAGAATCTAATTATATTTTGTACATAACTGGAGTATAATTGTCACACAACAAAGAAAGGGTATTATATGTCAAGGCAAAGACTTCAGTTGCTTTAGCCTCTATAGCTGTGCAATATAAGTAATATAAACTTCCTTAGACATATTGTACTAAGGTAACCAAATTGTTTATGGAATATGCTAATTTCAAATATGAATATATTAAATACTAGGTATTATTTATAAATACCAACCTTTAGTTCGCACAGTTAGAAAGACTGTTCTTGAGAGGAGGAAATATCTTTCTCGTAGTCCAGATCCAATATCAAGTATTGACCAATCCACATGGGAATATTTATCAAAATAGAAAAGGATAAAAAGGAGTTAACTAATTATAGTACTTTCTTATTCATATTTAAAAATATTGTTGTGTAACCTTTAAGCCTTCAAGAGAACTTGAGAGGGGGGAAAATATGTGGAAGAAGAATAGTTCTAAAGGAGGAATAAGATTAATTGTAGAGAATGAACGTTAGATAAAATAACAAGGAGGAAAGAGAATTGTTTGAAATGGGAATCAGAGGACATGTGATAAATCACTAGGTAATAAGAGATCGACAAGGCTGGCACTTGATTCTAGAAAACTTGTGTCGTGAAACTGGTCTCAGCCTAGTAGTAACTAATGAAGAACAGCCACCACTAGAGGCTTCCACTGCAGTGGACGGTGCAGATATGATAAATGGGAGCTGACGCACATAATCAAAGCATCATAGAAAATGGAACACATGTTAGCGATTACTTTTTTCAACGCTCTCATTTTATATATGGGAAAATCAAAATCCAGACAGGGGAAATAATTTGCTAATTTGCTATTGACATTTGATTATCTTGTTGAAAAACTGGAGCTATGACTTAGGACTGTGGATTCCTAATCCTGAGTAGAAATCCAGTAGTGATCATTTTCTTTAACCCCATGCAACCTTCCCACTTTCTCAGTGACCTCCCTGAAGCCTCTCCATATTGAATAACAACTTTTCAATCATAAATTTAATAGTGCATATGCCTACACTTGGCTAGTGGTAAAGGCAACAAAATATTTTCCCCTAGATAATTATCCAATTGTCCTTATTTACACCCCAAAGCTGGTACACACACAGAAACATTTTGATATTTAATTTTACACCACTTGGCATTTTTATTTAGTTGTTCCAGTTGAACAACTTTTGTCTTTTCAATTACCTTATAAACTTTCAGAAGGGTGAAACCATGTCTTATTATTGTTTAATTTTTTTTAAAAATTTTCTTGTCCTAGCAATATCTCAGGTTTTCAGTCACAATGTAAGGCTCTTCCTAAAGATTTGTAGACAGGTGGCTGTTTATCTCAATCCTTGTTTGGGCATAATTCTGAAAGAAAATTAAATTGTTTCAAATTGCCCTCAAGATACTCAGCTCTAGAGATGCTAATACAATTTCTACATTTATAAGGCTCATTGACCAATTAGATGCACACTTTGAAGAATGAAATTTGACACGACGTTTTTATGTTAATTCATGATCTCCTTTTCCATCATTCTCTTTTCTTGCATTTTCTGTCATTTTAACCTAGCCCAAGAGAAGTGACTTTCACTATTTGTCGTTTCTCTGTTGTTTAATCAAATGTTGGGTGGAATCAAGGTTGGCTGCTCTGAACTGCATCCAAGCAGGGATTCTTAGAGGGTGGAAATGTCAGCCTACCTATTGGGAGCTGTTCGAGAACCAGCTGGAGCTGTCTCAAACACTCTTAATTACCATTTTGTATTTTAAATGTCTCAGTCGATGTAGTCTCTTAAAAAAGAAAAAAAGAAAGAAAGGAAAATAAATAAGTCCAGGTAAACAAAAAAGAAAGGAAAGTCAGTATAATCCAGACTACACCTGGTGGATGAAGCATAGGCAAAACCTTTTTTAGCATGTTCTTTAAAAGATTGCAGTTAACTGCTCAAATGCACAAATCACCTTCTTCAATAATGTCTTCTTTTGAGGACAGACTACTACAAGTAATAGCTCAGCCCTCATTCTAACTCGAATTTCCAAGAGACGTTTAATTGGGTAGGGCACCAACTATTTGGAAATCACCCTGCAAATAAAATTGCATAATTCCAGGTGTTGCCAATGACTTTATCAAGGAAATAAGCTTATTTTAGCAGAATGACCAAAGTTACATCAGACTGCACACAATTTTCCCAGTCTCCTCTAGCTTCCAACTTCTTTCTTTCATGTTCCTTGTCTTTGACTCCATCCTTTCCAATCACTTTTTTTGGGTCCAGTTCTGGTACCCTTATAGTCAATGGTGTTACAAACATAGCTGCCACTAGAATAGAAATGACTAGGGAACATTGTCCATGTGTATCATAACAGTGCTCCTATTCCTCCTATAATTCAAAAGCACTCAAGAGGTGCCACGGATACTTTTGATATTTCTTTGACTTTCACTTTATGGCAGCCATCTTAAAAAATCTGTATATGTGTGTGTGTGTGTGTGTGTGTGTATGTGTGTGTGTCTGTATATATATGTATATATATGTGTGTGTATATATATGTGTATATATAATCCTAATAACAAAGTATCATAGGAATTCACTATTACAGACTGTAAAAGTTATATGCATACTTGTATTTTTACTATAATTTTCTATTCTTTATTATATGGTTATATGATTAAAATTTAAGGCCAAAGCTTATTTAGATTGCATTTGTAACATAAAATCCCTATAGTGACAACATCATGGAAAATCCACTGCTTTAGGAAGCTGCATTAGGATCAGCAGGAGGTTTGGAGATGTTAACTGTAATGTTATTAAATGTGTATTGTGGTTTATTCAGTGAGAGAGATTTATTATTCTCATCATACTCCTTAGAAAAACCTGTGGAAAATGAGTTTAAAATGGAATTTATATCAGATATGGCTTTAAAGAAATGTAATTTTCAGAGGAGATAGGGGTGAGAGATTGTTATGTGTAGCTATGTGTGTTTCACAAATACACCAAATATACATTACTAAGAATATTTCACTTCACAATATGTACTTTAGGAGATCATAGGGTCTTTCACTGCTCATTTATGGAACTCTTTTTCTTTAGAATAAGTCCTTAAATTTATGGTGATAGAAGAACATCAGTTTTGTGAATGCTTTCTAAACTTTGATTCAGATGAAAAATAAACTCCTTAATTTGTCAGTTAATTCTAAATGATTTTTAACTGTTCTCAAAAATACAATACTCTCTTCAAAGTCAGATTAACCACTTTTGATGATATTCTTCTGCATAAGGGGCACTGGGCTTTGAAGGTAGGACCTTGATAGGCCCTTCAAAGAATTGTTCCAGCTATGCCAGTATCTCAGAAATGGGCTTACAGCTTGCAAGCGTGACTACCTTGAAAAGGGTAATACTCATTGGAAAATATAAATTCTGTTTTGTTTAAAAAAAAAAAAAAAAAAAAAACCTCAGCCATTTGACCCTATATTCTAACTATTTATGAAGTTGAAAGAAAAAAATATTATTCACTTTTTAATGTATTTTTTTTCAAACTCATGGCAACTTTATTGTCAGTGTGGACTGGGTGGTGTGAGAGGGTTTTTTTCAATGTAGTCATTTTTTAATATTTTTCATCATGAACTATGTGTCTGGCATCATGGTAAATATTTGATATATCACAGTGATACAACAGACACGGAACCATTCTAACGGAGCTTATAGAGAGCAAATGCAGTAATTACAACAATGACTCTCCAGATATGAACTGTGATAAAATTTTGAAGCAAAAATACAGTGTGCTACAAAAGCAGAACATAGGAGGCCCTAACCCAGTTGTAGAGTCAGGGAAGATTATAGAGAAAAGACCTAAGCTCACGTGCAGACATGGTATTAACTACTTTCAGTGCATTATCTTATTTTATTTTCATATCAGGTTTGAAAATTACATCTTATTTATCCCCACTTTATGGATGACAAAACTGAGACTTTAGAAGATTAAGCCATTTGTCGAAATCCACACTGCTTACATAAGGCATTATTAATATTTCAATCTCTGTCTATCAGATTCTTAAACTTGTGCTCCTTCTTCCACACCTGTTCCCAGCAATGCCATGAAGAGTCTGACAAATTATGCTGCACTGATTTGCTAAACCTGCAAGGATCCTAAGTATGTTAAGTGTGATTCAGTTGACATTGTCTGATAAAGACTATCTGTGCTAAGGGAATTTTGACAATAATCCAGTACAAATCTACATTATCTTAGATGAGCACAAATTGATCAATTGATTCCTATCTTTTTTTTTCCCCCCCTTTTACAGAAATCAGTTTCCATGGAAAATATAGATCCCTAAAATGTAATAAGCAGCAATCTGGGACAGGGTAGATTGTGTCACTTAAACAGATTTTGAACAGATTATTTGGCAAACTTTACTTCCTCTCTTACACTCAGATACTGCTGTCATTATTTGGCCTAGAAAAATCTGTCATTTTTACTGGATAAATGTTCCAACAATCCAGGGAATTTCAGTAAAACATATACACACTTTGCATGTTCACTTCAATTTTACAACTATTTATTGGGTACTTTCTACATGCAAAGCATTTTCCTAGGCTGTGTCTTTTTTCTCCAGCAAGGAACCTATTTAATATCTAGTATAACAGTACTAAAACAATGTAATAATTAAGTAACTTAATGTGGAGGGGGGTGATTTAACTCTCATGGAGACAAAGTGCCAGAAGAATTGAATGGAGGAAAGAAGCACATCTGGCTTCTGAAAGAAATAACATTTGAAGTAAGACAGAAAATGTGGGTGGGGAAAAGAGAGAGACACTATAAAAGAATAATAGTATGTACTAACAACTGGCTGTGGGGAAGTTTTTGGCACACTTGTATGAAGATTGATTGCCCCTGAATGAAATATGTATGCATGCAAGAAAAAGTAGTTAAGGCTTACAAGTTAAGATGGGGGAGGGGGCCAGTAATTTTGTGGAGTAAAGATTTGAAGATAACTGAGAGCCTTCAGAATTTTTAAGAGGTTAATATGCTTAGAGACACACTTTAAGAAGAAAAAAATGAGTGAATTTGTTTAGAATTATTTGGATTGGAGGGAGAAGAGGAGAAAAACTTGGAGATTCTTTATAAAAATATTGACAATGTGAATGAAAGGATCATGATGATGAGGTATATTAATATGGACAAAATGGTGGTGTTTTCATAAAGTGCTAGTGATCTGTAGCATCATTATGTGGTACTGCAAAAATTTTGCATTAACTTTTATTTATTAAGTAGAAAGAAAAGTGACTGAATATGGTTTGTGCCAGTTGTTGGTGAGAAACTAGAATTCTCATACACTGATTGTGGTGGTGTGAATTGGCAAAATCATTCTGAAACATTGTCTAATATTACCTAATAAAGCCGGATATACCACACTTTATGACCCAACAATGCAACTCCTATGAATGTTCTAAATAACTGTGTGCATAAAATGAAAACACATGTATAAAAGTATGCATAGTATTTACAATAGCCCCAATGCTGCGTTGCTTCCATGCAACACAATTGTTCATAAATACAAGAATGGATAAATACGCTGCAGTATATTCCACAATGGAATGCAATATAACAATGAAAATGAATGAACTGTCACTACATACAACCGTGTAGATGAATCTCCTAAAGACAGTATTGTGCAAAAGAAGTTGAACACAAAAGAGCAAACTGAGTATTATTCCATTCACATAAAGTTAAAAACAGGTCAAACTATTGTATCAGAAGTCAGAATAGAGGGTGAATGAGCAATGATTGGGAGGGGCAAGAGAGGGTTCTCGAAGTGCTGGCCAAGCACTTTTTCTTGGTTTAAGTGGTGGTTACACGCGTGTGCTCTGTTCATGAAAATTCACCAAGGTGTCTACTCATGATTTGTATACTTTCCCATATGTATGCTGTATTTCAGTAACAAGTTTGCTAAATTTTAAAAGTAACTGAAAAATGTGAACTATTGTGGAAAAGTAAAGACATTGCAAACGTGAAATGGAAGTGAAGCCATCAAGATGTTTAGTCATTTCAAAATGCTGTATTTCATTCCAAACGGTGCAGTGCAGTCAAACATCCGGCACTTCAGCCTTCTGAGAACCAGAAATCACTCTGGAGGATGACTAGGACAAATAATATAGAATTCTATTCCACTCTCGCGCACATGAGTTTACTGTGGGGTAGTTTGTAATACAACATGTACGTCATACATTGAAGTAGCTTTCTTGGCTATTTTCGCAAATATTTGTGTGTCGTTCTCTATTGTGGAATGCGAGAATCTTGAAAAAAAAGAAAAGCAGACGGACTGGTGGTGATCATTCTAAATTCTTGCTTTGTTAAAAGTATGTGCCGTTATGTTCTGGCATTGTCATTTTCATCACACATAAACATAATGGTTATTACAGTGTGCACACTCATTAAAACAACCTATATATGCCTTACTTAATGGTTGACGACTCAAAGCTCTAAGTCCTAACCTCCAGTCTGGCCTTGTTATACATGCCACCAAAAATGCATTCACAAGATAATGAACAATCACTACTTTAACTACATAAGTAAAGGTAAAAGGAATGACACCTAAAATTTTAATAAAACTTAACAGATATAGGAGCAGTTTGAATCACAATTGAAATACAAAATCTTTGATAACTAAATTAAAATATGTAATCCATTGTTTCTCTTTTGTCCTTGATCTGATTTGTCATTTGCAGGCTACTTGGAATCAATGCTAAGCAACTGTAACCTTTGAGCTTGGTTTTTGGTGGATAGGAGCTGAGAAATTAGTTTTAATAGATTACCCTTTAAGGACACCAGTATCAGAATTTGCAGCAGAAACCAAAGATTTAAGGTCACAGAAAGGAATTAAGCGCCTGTCTTCACAACGGATAACTTCTTCAAAGGCAGGTCCCTGAGCATTGAGGGAATGAACTTGCAGTGAGTTTTCACTCCAGGGAGAAATGACACACCTTCATTGTGGATAGAAGATACCTTTCTTCTGGGTTAGCTGCTAACTCATTTTCCCTATGTTGAATCCACTTTCACTGTTTAAATGCAAAAACCATTAATATAACAGGCCTGACATCCAGGGTATGATTAAAGTGCTATAGCACTATTTTTTTTTTTTTTTTCTGGAGTGGGAAGGCAATTTATGCTGAATCTGAAGGGTCCCTCCCTATATATAACTAGCTAGCTTACGGCATTTTCAATTCAAGACAGTGTCCATTCAGTGCCCATATCCACGCTTACAGAGGGGAGTAATGTCATAGGCAAACCCAAATTCATAGAATACATAGATAGTCTCAGAATTTTGATGTATTTGATCTTTTGCTAACTCATAACACACACATCCACACACCCACACACAATGGGGTAAAATCTGACGTGTAAGAGCTGAAACAAATAGGGTCTTTTCCCCAGTCAAATTCTTGACATTTTAAAAATTCCTGTTATATTTCCATTTGATGCAGAAAACCTGCCTATGTTGTGCCAGCATTCTTCATTTTCACCTTTCCAATACTAGGGGAATTAATTGATTGTTTTGTTTTAAAAGACTTCCTGCAGGGTTGCAGACAAGCTGGGTAAATAAAAATAAGCAAGAGCGAGTAAATTGTTTCTGTACAAGATATTGTATCCTACTTAATTATGTTAATAGAGACTAAAATAATTATGAGCTGACTGTTCTTATTTTGCCACTCTACTGGTATAAAATTTACTTTTCTCTTTCAGGGCTGCATGGATCCGTGTATTATAGGGTTCTATACTTTTCTCTGGGTTTTTCTTTTTTCCTATTTTATTTGTTTGGCAGTAGGCACCAGAGGATAAGTGAAGTAGGAGGTAGAGCCAAACCAGTGAAGTAAATATTTATTCAAACGTTAGGACTTTTTCTTTTAATGTCAGATATCTGTACTATTGCTCTTCCTATTATGAGTGAAATTCAAAAGATGGGAATAATTTTTCCTTGGCCCTTTTGCTGAAGTTACAGAAAAGGGGAAACAGAGAGAAGCTGGTGTTAAGCAGTTAAATCTGAATCATTCCATTTTTCTTTTCAGCCTGCAAATGTGTTTTTCTTCTACATCTTAGAAATCATGCTGCAATTCATTTGACCTCTTTCTAAACTCCAGCCATTCAGTTAAATGTGGCATTCTATGCACTTAAAGCTTTAAACTTTAGCAAAAGGGAGCAATGTGGGGAAAAGAAAAAGCGTATTTCTTGAGTTGAAGTTGAGCTGTGCCCCAGACACTAAGTCAGATGTTCATTTACTTATCAGAATAATTTTATAGGAAAATAATACTTCTTGCTAAAGTCAGAGATGTTAATAATTTGCCCAATTTTACACTGTTAATAGATAGCAAAGTTTGAATTTTAAACTGGCTGTGTGATCCAAATCCTATGATTTTTATAATACATGTTTCTGAAAAGTACATGTCCCTGAAAGTCATTTTATTATCTAATTTTCAATTTGTGCTGTTTCTTATACTGTCAGGAAAATAAATTTACCTTAGAATATAATTAATATTTCATTTTAAAACCTTGGAAAACATAGTTTTTCTCAGCAGGACACTAATAGAAGCATGCAGCTTCGTTTCTAATGTAAACTACACCCACATAAGTGGTTTTGTCTCTAAGATGATCCTAAGTTTCTGGCTTACTTACATTTTGTGCTACAAAATATACTGGTATTCTGCATAACAGAATACCATAGACCGATAACTTATTTTAAAAAGAAATTTATTTCTCACAATTCGGGAGGCTGGGGAGCCCAAGATTATAATGTTGGCATCTGGTAAGGGCCTTCTTGTTGCATCACCCCATGGCAGAAAGGGAGAGGGTGAGAGAGAGACAAAAAGAGCCAAACTCGTTATTTTATAGGGAACCCAATAACAGCATTAATCTATTCATGAGGGCACAGCTTTCATGCCCTAATCACCTCTCTTTAGGCACCACCTCACAACATTGTTGCAGTGGGGATAAAGTTACTAACACACACTTTTTGGTTATCATATTCAAACCATAGTAGTTTCTAATGCAGTGTATAGAAAACAAAAAGTTGCAATGGTGATCATAAAGAGATCGGTGAAAATGTCTGTCCTGGGACAAAAGATCAATTTTATGCCTTTGTGAGTTCTTCTTGCCCAGAGTCCCAGAGATTCAACTGCAATCTAATTTTACTTTCAATGCTTCCCTTCTCTCTGAGCTTAAATAGTCCCATCTGAAATTTGACTGTCTAAAGTTCATGTAGAACTAACTCTAGCACAGAGAGTTCAAATGTTTAGTAGAGCTAAGAACCTGAAGTGCAGATTATTATTTTTTTCTTTTTAATCTAAACCACTTGTGAGTTCTAAATTAGGATGGCAAGATTTCAGATATAGTATTTTCTGCTTCTAGTCAAGTCAGTTAATACTGTAATTTACTGTGTTAATGGTACCATTTGTCCCTTTTGCTCTCACCCCGTATGTAAAGGCAGCAGTTTAAAAGGGGTTGCATAAACTCTGCTTCAACGAAGGGTAGAAAGGTTGTGATTATAAATAATGCACTTTATAGGATAAATAATGCACTTCACAGAATAAATAATGCACTTTGCAAAATATAAATCCGCATCCGTGGATATTGACTCTGAAGACACTTTGGCAACCTTGATGGCATTACCATTAGTATGAGACTCGAAAGAGCATGACTGAAGTACTTAATGCTATATTTCATATCACATTGTACATAATTGCAGAAATGAATTTTCACATTACTAAAGTAATAGATCAGAATATAATCTGGTCACTGATTATTAGGGATACCTGCACAAATAAAATTGCTAGGAAACTGCATTTATTTTTAATCAAAACAATATCAACAAGGAAAGTTTTCCACCTTGAGTCGCCAAAATCTAAGATAACCCTAATCATCATCTGTCCTTTGTAGTTTTCTTCTCTTTTAAAATCTGCCCTTGTTTGCCAGTCTAATCACAGAAATCACAAATTGCAATTTCAAGAAGACACAAAGAGACAATATAAACTTTGATCTCAAGCGTTTCTTGTAGGATTCCAAAAAGCAGTTTTGAGTTTTACAATTTCACTTTGACAACAATGATTAGAAGTCCAGTGGCTGCCACGGTAATTGCTCCATAATCATATCTGCAATACCTGACCTGGTTTATGCATACAATCTATATTCTAATAGCAGTCAACAGGTCACAAGTTAATAAAAATACCATTAACGTCCCCCTGTGACTAAGGAAGAGAGATATTCATCTTCCTAGGCTGTGGTGGGCCAATATAATTTCCTTGGCTGTTAGTGTAATTAACGGTGCTGGCCTGCGGAGTTCCCTGGTGTATAGGGCTGGCACAGAATGACCTTGAAGCCTGCTCTTGGTGATAGTGTGCCAGAGGGCACAGTTTTTCAAAGGTTTGGACTGCCCTGAGTCAGGTTCCCAGGATGATACCTGCTCATGTAATCACGCCGGACACCAAAAGCATTCATACACAGTTTGTATTTTCCCAGATTCAGGTGCATAGAAATAGAGCAACTGGTGATACTTGTGAAGTTGACCACTTTTCTTGGATCTCTCCAGCCTCACTTTTTGCTACCCTTTCAAATCTAAGACTTTCAACCTTATTTTTCTATAAATACAATGTGCCTTCCAACTTTTCAAAGTTCTGCCATGCCTAATCAAAACACAAAAAGATTGATATCAACATTTAAACTTAGACCAGTACACCATCACATAAAAATCTAAATCCTCTTAAGTATTTGCATTTGTAAACCTGGCTTTTAAAAATGGATGAACATGTTTTTATTTCTCATAAAAAGTGTAAAATGGGGATTTAGGATCTGAGAAAAATCGAGGAGTGCTGCAAGTAATTCCTGAGATAATATAATATTTCCTTTTAATCCTTGCAGTAAATTTGCTTTATTTATGTCTGGGGTTGTGCTTGGGGACTGAGGAAATGAATCTAGAAAGCCAGTGAGGAGTCTAAACATTTTCCTTTCTGTCCTCAATCACAGCTTTACTGTTTCCATATGAGGATCTCACTGGTCACTGTCAGTTTCCTAATGAAAAATTTTAAAGATACCAAAATGCAGGAAGAATATTACAAATGCAGCTGTAGGTTTTGTTTGGTTTTACTTATCTTAATATTTTGTCACATTAGCTTCAGATTTTTTACTTTGAAGAAATAAAAGATTGCAAGGACATTTCTTTTCCTCCACCCTGAGACATAATTGTCATTCTAAACTTTTACTACTGTCAAAGTGCTTTTACTGCTAAATAATCTGTACTTGAGCTCCTTGTTTTATAAAATTTTACAAATGTGGCTGGGCATGGTGGCTCAAGCCTGTAATGCCAACACTTTGGGAGGCCAAGGCGGGTGGATCACGAGGTCAGGAGACAGAGACCATCCTGACTAACACAGTGAAACCCCATCTCTACTAAAAATATAAAAAGTTATTTTTGGGTGTGGCGGCACGCACCTGTAATACCAGCTCCTCAGGAGGCTGAGTCAGGAGAATCACTTGAACAGGGGAGGCAGAGGTTGCAGTGAGCCAAGATCATGCCACTGCACTTCAGCCTGGGTGACAGAGCAGACTCCATCTCAAAATAAAAGCAAAAAATCATTTTTAACTGTTACCTGAATTGTGTCCCTTCACCCCCAGAATTGTATATGCTGTAGTAGTAACCTCTCATATCTCAGAATGTGACTATTTCCAGATAGGGTCTTTAAAAAAGCGATTAAATTGAAATGAGGCTGTTAGGTTAGGCCCTAATCTAACCTGACTGGTGTCTTTATAAGCCAAGGAAACTAGAGTGCAATGGCGCCCGCCTGTAATGTCATCACTTTGGAAGGCTGAGGCAGGAGAATTGCTTGAGACTACAAGTTCAAGACTAGCATGGGCAACACAGAGAGACCCTGTCTCTACAAAACATTTGAAAAATTAGCCAGGGGTGGTGGCATGCACCTGTAGTCCCAGCTACTCAGGAGGCTGAGGCAAGAGGATTGCTTGAGCCCAGGTGTTCTAAGTTACAGTGAGCTGTAATCCTGCCACTGCACTCCAGCGTAGGTGACGGAGTGAGACTTTGCCTCTAAAAAATCAAAGGAAAGGAAAGGAAATTTGGACACAGAAAGAGACACCAAATATGTACACATACAGTGGAAAGACCATGTGCAGATACATCACGGCAGCAGGGCTGTCTGCCAGCCAAGGAGAGAGGCCTAAACAAAAACCAAACCTGGTTTTTGCAACACGTTGTATCACTCAGTTTTCATGCTGCTGATAAAGACATACCCAACATTGGGCAATTTACAAAAGAAAGAGGTTTATGGACTTACAGTTCCACATGGCTGGGAGGCCTCACAATCATGGCAGAAGGCAAGGAGAAGCAAGTCACATATTACCTGGATGACAGCAGGCAAAAAAAAAAAAAAAGCTTGTGGAAGGAAACTCCCATTTATAAAACCATAAGATCTTGTGAGAACCATTCATTATCATGAGAACAGCACAGAAAAGACCCCCATGATTCAGTCATCTCCCACCAGCTCCCTCCCACAACATGTGGGAATTATGGGAGGTACGAGATGAGATTTGGGTGAAGACACAGAGCCGAACCATATCATTCTGCCCCTGGATGCTCCCAAATCTCATATCTTCACATTTCAAAACTAATCATGCTTTTCCAACAGTCCCCCAAAGTCTCAACTCATTTCAGCATTAACTCAAAAGTCCACAGTCCAAAGTCTCATCAGAGACAAAGAAAGTCCCTTCTACCTGTGAGCTTGAAAATCAAAAGCAAGTTAGTTACATCCTAGATACAATGCGTGTACAGGCATTGAGTGAATACAGTCATTCCAAATGGGAGAAATTGACCAAAACAAAGGGGCTATGGGCCCCATGCAAGTCCAAAATCCAGAGGGGCAGTCAAATCTTAAAGTTTCAAAATGATCTCCTTTGACTTTATGTCTCACATCCAGGTCACACTGATGCAAGACATAGGTTTCAATAGTCTTGGGCAACTCTGCCCCTGTGGCTTGACAGGGTACAACCTCCCTCCCAGCTGCTTTCACAGACTGACTTTGAGTGTTTATGACTTTTTCAGGCACAAGGTGCAAGCTGTCAATGGATCTACCATTCTGGGGTCTGGAGAAGGGTGACCCTCTTCTCACAACTCCACTAGGAGGTGCCCCAGTAAGGACTGTGTTGGGGCGGGGGCTCCAACCCCACATTTCCCCTCTGCACTGCCCTAGCAGGGATTCTCCTTGAGGACCGGCCCCTGCAGTAAACTTCTGCCTGGGAATCCAGGTGTTTCCATACAGCCTCTGAAATCCAGGCAGAGGGTCTCAAACCTCAGTTCTTAACTTCTGTGCACTTGCAGGCTCAACACCATGTGGAAGCTGCCAAGGCTTGAGGTTTGCACCCTCTGAAGCCACAGTCCAAGTTCTACATTGGCCCCTTTTAGCCACTGCTGGAGTGGCTGGGACACAGGGCACCAAGTCCCTAGGCTGCACACAGCATGGGGACACTGGGCCTGGGCAACAAAACCACATTTTCCTGCTAGGCCCCCGGTTCTGTGGAGAGGCTGCTGCAAAGGTCCCTGACATGCCCTGGAAAAACTCTCTCCAGTGTCTTGGTGATTAACATTCAGCTCCTCATTACTTATGCAAATTCCTGCAGCCGGCTTAAATTTCTCCTCATAAAATGGATTTCCTTTTCTATTGCATTGTCAGGCTGCAAATTTTCCAAACTTTTATGCTGTTTCCCTTATGAAACTGAATGACTTTAACAGCACCCAAGTCACCTCTTGTATGCTTTGCTGCTTAGAAATTTCTTCCACCAGTTACCCTAAATCATCTCTCTTGAGTTAAAAGGTTCACAAATCTCTAGGGCAGGGGAAAAATGCTGCCAGTCTCTTTGCTGAAACATAACAAGAGTTACCTTTGCTCCAGTTCCCAAGTTCCTCAGCTCCATCTGAGACCACCTCAGCCTGCATTTCATTGTCCATATCATTATCAGCAGTTTGGTGAAAGTCACTCAACAAGTCTCTAGGGAGTTCAAAAGTTTCCCACATTTTCCCTTTTCTTCTGAGCCCTCCAAACTGTTCTAATTTCTGCCTGTTACCCAGTTTCAAAGTTGCTTCCACATTTTTGGACATCTTTTCAGCAGCGCCCCACTCTACTGGTACCAATTTACTGTAGTAGTCTGTTTTCACACTGCTGATAAAGATTTACCCAACACTGGGCAATTTACAAATAGAACAGGCTTGTTAGGCTTACAGTTCCACGTGGCTGGGGAGGCCTCACAATCATGGCAGAAGGCAAGAAGGAGCAAGTCATATGTTATGTGGATGGCAGCAGCCAAGAAAAAAAAGAAAAGTATTGTGCAGGGAAAGTGCTGTTTTTAAAGCCATCAGATCTCAGGAGACTCATTCACTATCATGAGAAAAGCAGGGGAAAGACCCACCCCCATGATTCAATCATCTTTCACCAGGTCCCTCCCACAACATGTGGAAATCATGGGAGCTACAAGATGAGATTTGGGGGAAAACAGAGTCAAACCCTATCACACATTGACCTTGTACTTCTAGCACACGGAACTATGAGAAAATAAATTTCTGTTGTTTAAACCATTCAATCCATTGTACTTTGTTATGGCAGTCCTCGCAAACTAATAAAACCATCTTCAAATCATTCAGCAACTTGTTTTTATTTTTTTCTATGTTGATACATTTTGCTGTACTTCACTTAACCATTGCACAGGATTCCACTGTATGCATATGCCACAACTGATTTATCCACTCCCTCTCTGATGGACATTTAGGTCTGTCAAAATTTTCTGCTAAAATAAGCAATGTCAAATGGAACATAATCTACATGTTTCTGTGTGTACACTGAGAGTGTTACTCTACCTATACAGCTATATCTGGAAGCACGTTTCTCCAATCTATAAGATGTAGCTACATGCTAGTTTAACATCGTGTCAGATTGTCAAATTATTATCACATGTGGTTAAAACAAGACCTCTCTGCAATATGTTGTATTTTCTTCTTTACATTCTCATCAACACTTGGTATTGTTAGACTTATAAATAATTTTCTAGTCTGTGTGTAAATATCTCAATATTTTACTTTATGTTTCTTCAACTACAATTACGTTTGGTCATCTTTTTATGTTTAGTAAACATTTTAGGCCTGGTACAGTGGCTCACACCTGTAATCCCAGCATTTTGGGAGGCTGAGGTGAGAGAATTGCTTGAGCTCATGAGTTCAAGCC
This sequence comes from Chlorocebus sabaeus, assembly GCF_047675955.1. NCBI lineage: Eukaryota > Metazoa > Chordata > Mammalia > Primates > Cercopithecidae > Chlorocebus > Chlorocebus sabaeus. The sequence goes on along the minus strand of NC_132925.1, from coordinate 36,660,557 downwards.
TAGCCTGGACAACATAGTGAGACCTCGTCTCTACCACCACCACCACCACAAACAACAACAACAACAAAACTTGAGCGTCCTCTTTCCAAAAGCCCCTAATTATAACATTTACTCATTTTTAACCGGATTTATTTACCTCTTTCTTAGTGATTTGTATGATTTATTTATGTAGTCTAGTAATTGATCTTCTGTAGTTATGCACAATTGGAAAAAAGTTCTAAAAGTCTACAGCTTATTTTTAACTTTATGGTGTTTCTAAATTGGGGGTAGTTCAATGCATTGAAAATTGTTTATAGCTTGGATTTCTTACGTCTTGTTTTGGAAGTTTTTTCTTATACAGGCATACCTCATTTTATTGCATGTCACTTTATTTTGCTATGCAGATATTGCACTTCTATTACAAATTGGTTTGTGACAACCCTGCATTGAGCAACTTTATTGGCACCATTTTTCCAATAGCATGTGCTTGCTTCATGTCTGTGTGTCACATTTTGGCAATTCTTACAATATTTCAAATTTTTTTATTATCATTATATGTGTTAAGGTGATCTGTGATCATTGATCTTTGTGATTTTTGATATTACTATCAAAATTGTTTTGGGATGCCATGAACCCCAGCCATATAAGATGGTGAACTTAATTGACAAATGTTGTGTGTGTTTTGACTGCTCTACCAACTGGCCTTTCCCCATTCCACTCCTTCTCAGGCCTCTCCATTTCCTGAGACACAACAATATTGAAATTAGGTCAATTAATAACCCCACAATGGCCTCTGAGTGTTCAAGTGAAAAGAAAACTCACATGTCTCAAATGTTCTTAAATCAAAATCTAGAAAGGACTAAGCTTTGTAAAGAAGGTATGTTGAAAGCCAAGGCAGATGAAAAGCTAGACCTCTTATGCCAAATAGCCAAGTTGTAAATACAAAGGAAAAGTTCTTGAAGGAAATTAAAAGTTCTACTCCAGTGAACACACACATTATAAGAAAGCAGAACAGCCTTCTGACAGATATGAGAATATTAGAGGTCCTCATAGAAACTCAGACCAGCCACAGCCCTTCCTTAAACCAAAGTCTGATCCAGAGCAATTCCCTAACTCTCTTCAATTCTGTGAAAGCTGAAAGAGGCGAGGAAGTTATAGAAGGAAAGTTTGAAGGTAGTAAAGGTTGGTTTATGAGGTTTAAGAAAACTACAAGGGAAGGAACAAGTTCTGATGTAGAAGCTGCTGCAAGTTATCCAGAAGATCCAGCTAAGATAACGGATAAAGGTGGCTACACTAAACAACAAGATTTTCAGTGAAGATGACATGGCCTTATATTGGAAGAAAATGCCATCTAAGACTTCTATAGCTATAGAGGAGAAGTCAATGCCTGGTTTCAAAGCTTCAAAGGACAGGCTGACTCTCTTGTTAGGGCCTAATGCAGCTGGTGACATTCAGTGGAACCCAATATTCATTTACCATTCTGAAAATCCTAGGACCCTTAAGAATTATGCCAAGTCTACTCTGCCTATGCTTTGTAAATAGAAAAACAAAGCCTGGATGACAGCACATCTATTTGTAGTGTGGTGTACTGAATACCTTAAGCCCACTATTTAGATCTACTGCTCAGACAACAATATTTATTTTTAAATATTATTGCTCATCAAGAATTCACCTTGTCATCCAAGAGCTCTGAGAGAGATGCACAAGGAGATTAATGTTGTTTTTATCCCTGCTAATGCAACATCTATTCTGCAGTCTGAGAATCAAGGAGTAATTTCAACTTGCAAGCCCTATTATTTAGGTAATAAAGTTGGTAAGGCTATAACTGTCATAGATAATGATTCCTCTGATGGATCTGAAAAGGATTCACTATTATAGATATCATAAAGAACATTCATGACTCATTGAAGGAGGTCAAAATATGAACATAAACAAGTTTGAAAGAAGTTGATTTTAATTTTCATGGATGACTTTGAGGGGCTCAAGACGTCAGTGGAGGAAGTCTCTGCAGATGTGGTGGAAAGAGCAAGAGAACTGGCATTGGAAGTGGAATCTGATGATGTGACTGAATTAATGATAATCACCTTATGATAAAACTTTAGCAAATGAGGAGTTGCTTCATGTGGATCAGCAGAAAGTGGTTTCTTGAGATGGAATTTACTCCTGGGTGAAGATGCTGTGAACATTGTTGAAATGACAACAAAGGACTTAGGATATTGCATAAACTTAGTTGATAAAGTCGTGGCAGGCTTTGAGAGAACTAACTTCAATGCTGAAAGAAGTTCTACTGTGGATAAAATGCTCCCAAACAGCATGAAAGCTTCAGAGAAATATTTTGTGAAAGGAAGAGTCAATTGATATGGCAACCTTCATTGTTATTTATTTTAAGAAATTGCCACAGCCACCTCAACCTTCAGCAACCACTTCCCTGATCAGTCAGCAGTCATCAAACATTGAGGTAACACCCTCCACCAGCAAAGATTATGACTCACTGAAGGCTCAGATGATTATTAGCATTTTTAGCAACAAAGCATTTTTTAATTAAGATATATACATACATTTTCATTTCACACATTATATTGCGTACTTAATAAACTACAATATAGTGTAAACACAATTTCTATATACACTGCAAAATCAAAAAATTCATGTGATTTATTTTAAATGATATACTCTTTATTATTGTAATCTGAATCCAAATCCACATATCTGTGATATACACCTGTATACAACACAGTACAGTGTACTCCTGAGCAACTTAGGGGTTAGATGAACTCACAAATCAAAATCTGTATATAACAGGTCGGGCGGGGTGGCTCACACCTGTAATCCCAGAACTTTGGGAGGCCAAGGCGGATGGATCACGAGGTCCGGAAATGGAGACCATCTTGGCTAACACAGTGAAACCCTGTCTCTACTAAAAACAGACAGGGCGGGCCCCTGTAGTCCCAGCTACTCGGGAGGCTGAGGCAGGAGAATGGCGTGAACCCAGGAGGCGGAGCTTGCAGTGAGCCGAGATCGCACCACTACACTCCAGCCTGGGCAACAGAGCGAGACTCTGTCACCAAAAAAAAAAAAAAAAAAAAAAAAACTGTATATAACATTTGACTCCCCCACAATTTAACTGCTAATAGGCTACTGCTGACCAGAAGATTTACAGATAACGTGAACAGTCAGTTCACACATATTTTATTTTTTTTCTGATATGTACTCTTTTCTTATATGTATTATTATATGTATTTTTGTTATCAGAATATTTTACCATGTTCTTACATGAAGTAAACTAGAGAAAAGGAAATATTATTAAGAAAACCATAAGAAAGATAATATATTTTTTATATATATATATATATTTTTTTATTCACTAACTGGAAGTCGATCATCATGAGGATCTTCATCCTCATTGTTTTCACATTGAGTAGGCTGAGGAGGAGGAAGAAGAGCAGGGTTTGGTCTTATTATCTCAGGGGCCATGGTTACCCTGCAGGTTTTTTCAAATTGTTGTAAATTTCCAAAAAAAACTTTGGTATATTTATTTTAAAAAATCCATGCATAACTCTGGTTTCTCTTCAGATCATATAAATCTTTTGCCTTTTACTAAAGATTTCTGTGGGGAGGAACAGTTATGAGTCTTTATCCAATTTTTGAGGCCTCGTGTTTCATGAGGATAAATTATGAGTGTTAAAAATTAGACCAGCCTGTCCAATATGATGAAACCCCATCTTTACTAAAAATACAAAAAACTAGCTGGGCGTGGTGTTGGGCACCTCAGGAGGCTGAGGGAGGAGAATCACTTGAGCCCAGGAGGTGGAGGTTGCAGTGAGCCAAGATCGCACCACTGCACTCCAGCCTGGTCAACAGAGCGAGACTCTGTCTCAAAAATATAATAATAATAATTTTTAAAACTCCATGTATATGTGAACCTACAGAGTTCTAATTTCTGTTTTTTGATGGTTAACTGTAGTGTTAACTATAGCCACTATATTAAACATTAGATCCTCAGAAACTGAAAGTATGGACTCTTTGACTAACATCTCCTAATCTCCCCCATGCACCAACCATTAGTAACTATCATTTTACTTTGTTTCTGTGAGTTTAACTTTTTTTTTTAATATATTATTATTCCACATATAAGTGATGTCATAGTTTGTCTTTCTCTTTTCAGGTTATTTTACTTAGCATAATTCTTTCCAGGTTCATCCACGTTGTTGCAAATGGCAGCATGGATGAACCTGTTTGAATAATATTTTACTGTGTCATTATACTATATTTAAAAGTTCATTCATTGATGGACATTTAGATCATTCCTATATCTTGTCTATTTTGAACAATGCTACAATGAACATGGGCATCTGCAGATATCTCTTCAAAATAGTAACTTAATTCCTTTAGATCTATACCCAGAAGTGAAACTCTTGGATCATCTGGTAGCTGTATGTTTAAGTTTTTTGAGGAACTTCATATTGTTTTCCATAATGGCTATACCAATTTACATTGTCACCAATAGTGTACAAGGGTTTCCTTTTTCCATATCTTCAACAACACTAGTTATTTCTTGTCATGAGAGTGATTTTTATAATGCCCCTCAAAGTAGTAAATAGCATAATGTCTAAGTAAAATTAAAAAAAAAAATCTATGAGGGGCTAGGCAACGAGATGCAGATTCACAACTCTGTAATAATCTTGCTTAACCCAAGGAGAAATTTAGAAATATTTTTCAAACTGTGATTGACACCCATGGGTGAGTCATAAAGTCAGTTTGATGAGTCACAACCATTATTTTTGAAATGAAAGAAATAAAAGAGAATGGATTAGAATAGAATATCAATTCTTATAGCATTAATCATATTTTCTTGAAATGTGTATGTGCATGCATGTGTACATGTGTGCACATGTACTCACAAATGATCATGGTGTACGTTTTTCTTCTTGTGATTTACAAAATGTTTTGTATACTTTTTATTTTTGCACACCAGAGTAGCTACATATACAAAAACTTGTGAAAGACACAGAATTTAGAGCGGGAGGGAAGAATGGACATTGTGTTTCTCTAGGCACTAATATATAGAAAGGAGAGGAGGATTTGAGTTTATAGTACATCAATAATATCTGACATTTATCAATACATTTTATCTGAATCAGCCCTGTGTTCTGCATTTTACATGAAAGATCTAATTTAATTTTTATAACAGTACCATAAGATAGGGCTATTAATGATAATAAATATTTTACGAGGAGAAAACTAAGAATTAGAGAAACCCAATAACTTGCCAAAGATGTCAAAGTTTGCATTGGGAAGAGACAAAACTCAAGCCTAGGAAAGCTTACTTCTGAACCTGTGCCTCAAACCATTATGCTATAGGATTTTTAGAGCAAACATCCTGTATGGTGAGTTATGGACCAGTTTATAAGCTTTAACTGTTGCTTAGACTAGTGGTTCAATGCCCTTGCTGTATTTGCCCTGCAGTTTCTAAGAACATGCCTTTCCAGGTACAGTGCACAACATTCACTTCTTGTTTGAACTACTAGAAGTTTCTTTTATCAAGCCTCTTGCGCTCCTCTGATCTAGCCCAAATGTAACAACAGGGCATCTTCCTCTAGAGTCTTTGAATTGTTGTCACTCTCTAGTAATAGCTTTACACTTCTTCATTGTTTATTTTAATCAAACCAAAATGCCTTAGGAAGTTATTTAATTTCCCTGAATGCAGTTTGCTATTCTGTAAATAAAAATAATACTATTTCAGTGTTGAAATGGTCAAAAGAGATAATATGTGCACAAAAATTTACACATTGCTTGAGAAATGACATGGATTCAATAAATGAGAATGATTTTTGTTAATATGATAGAATATAATGTGTATTTGATAATTATTTAACAAATATTTTGGGTTATTAGTTTAATTTATTATTAACAAATATTTTGAGTTATTAGTTTGATTTATTAATTTAATTAAGCTTCCAGGCAGGCCCTCTACTAATTTCTCCTTCTTACCTCTTTTAGTTTTCATCTCTCATCCATTAGCTGTCCTCCAACTCTGAATTTATCATCCTTGACTTTGACCTTCCACATGTTTAATTCCTCTAGTCTTACATGGTCTCTTTATTGTGAGCTATGGTTCTTTTCATTCAAAACTCTACCTAGAACACATAGCCTTCACAAAAACTTTCAGTTAATGATAGTTACTTCAGTAATTGTCACAATTACACTGCATAGGTTGGTATATGCTTGGGCTTACCTCTAATTATAGCCACATATCCTGAAAGCCAAGGAAACCCTCTATGTGGTATGTGGTGTCCCTTGAGTTTGTCTGGCTCTCCTATAGACATGAAGCTCCCAAAAGGGTCATGTTTATTAGTTAGTTACACGTTTTATGGAGGGATCTATATACTTTTCTGAACAACAGAGCTGCCCCTCATATTGTCAAGCCCTTTGGTGTTTTGTAATGTTCCCTCTTGAGAAGGATACATGTGGTATCACAAAACCCCATTTCTCTTGCTGAGTCCCAATGAAGATGCTGATTTCATTTTCAGATGACATGTTCTTATATTCTTCCTTGAACTCCTTTACCATTTATACCATCCAAAAAATCATGCTAATGTCGCCTCCTCCAGCAAGGGAATGACATATACAGTGACATGGTATTTTTGTTGATCGTATTGATATATAGTCTAATTTTTTTTATTGGGCATTTTGTGATTATTTTAAGAAGCTATGCTAAAAGGTTGTGTGGGCAGCCTGAGTCTCAAGAGGCTTTAATGATAGTATCTTGGCTTAGGAAGAATATGATGTTTATTGACTATTCCTCTAAGCAATAGAAGTCTTTATTGAACAGTGAATACTTTCACTGTTGCATTTCATATTTGTAGGATTAAAAAGGTTATATGCAAAATAAATCAGGCAATATCAGCTTGGCTCAGTCCCATTCCATAAACCTCAGCTCATGTAAAGCTACAAGATTGATTTCTCAATATTCAATTTCTCAGTGGAGCAAATAGTCAAGACATGCATTAGACTCTGCTCTTAAAAAAAGGCATTAGCATTTGCTCTTTCACGCATAATGATATTGGCTAGATCTTCAATTTGCTTCGGATTTTCCCCATCTTTTCCATGTCCCGCATTACCTCTAAAGTCAATAATAGTTTAGTGCATGGAAGAGTCACAGCAGTATGGAATAGAACGTGAATATATTTGATTTAAAAAAAAAAAAAAAAAAACAGTCCAAGTGTTTTGTAAACTCTGAGGCTTAATTCTACCACCTTTTCTCAGGCAACACTTGCATTGAGATCAGGGGAAAGTTAGCTCAACAAAAACCCCATCCAACCAACATGCAGAAATAACTTTACCTATAATCCTAGTGCTAACACTGAAATCTAGCCACTTCTAACTTGCATAAAGGCACATAACAACAATGCGCAACAGATGAATGGAAAAAACTGAGTACTACTTTCAGGGCTTTCTCTGTATTCATTGTACCTGGGGTTATAGAGTGCCCAGGGATGTATATTCCTTCCCAGGATGACTTGAAATTAGAAATAAATATGCTGGAATGCAATTTGCTTGAGGCAAAATGTTATGTTAGAACACATTATTCTAGGAATATCATTTATATGTAGTTTATATGTAATATCTCTATTTTAGGTGCAGATTATTTGAATACAAGTTCAAAAGCAATACTTGTTTTGTGTTAAAGACTAAGAAACTGTGCAGTGTTCAATTCATCAGTAGTGAAATTATCAGTGGGTACTGCACAGTTTCATAGTCTTTAACAAAATATTATATGTATTATACCTAACATTAAATAGGTACTGTTGCCTTACAGTGAGAGAACACCTCAGGCAGGAAGAAACTAGTGATCACAGCTGTCTGTCTCTCCTCCAGGGGTTTCACCTCTTGTCTGTTTCAGCCTCAGCCTCATCAGCTGCTAGGGAAAAAGAACGGGAGGGAATGTTATCCAGCTGAGATGGCAGCTGCCACCACCCTGCCTGTGCCCTCCAGCTTTCTAATCACAAGGTGGAACATTTTCAAGGGGAAGTTTATTAGAGAAGTAAAAGGAAAACAAAACAAAGCCCCAAGTGAAAGGACAAACATAAAGAAACAGACACATTTTCAGATAATAGCTCTTTTAAGTTTTAAAGTTCACCCCAGACTGGCTGGCAGTGGCCTGGGCACAAGAAGCCAAGCTTCTATCTGCACTGAAGCTTTTGTCTGACCAAACTACACCGACTTAAGCTTTAAGTTCTTTTGTCTTGGTCTCAGTGTTAGAACTGGAATGATTGCCGGGACCCATGGGGATTTTGAATATTCTCCATTAATTCCGAAAATTAATGCTAATCTTCCACTTGTTTCACTTTCTACATTCACTTCTAGCGGCTCCTGCGGGTCTTGGTTTGGAAAGGGAAGGGAACAGCACTTTCTGGCCCATAGTGCTTACTTTAACCTTCAGAAAATGGAATTCACTGTGATATCAGCCTTTATTTTGTGAGGTAGTCTCAAAGTGTCTAAAATTCCTGCTTTGCTTTTGACCCATTTAGGATTTTCTTTCTGGTTCTTCGGGAGCAAGTTCTTAATTTCATAGGTAAACTGGGTTTGATTCATAGCTTGTTTACTTTTCTTACCTGGACTTGTTAGCAGTCACCTGGTCTTGTTATTAAGAATCACATTCCCAGGCACTTTAAATAGTTAACATGTGCTTCTTATTTCAAACCCTGCACAGAGGGTTGAACCATCCATCAGGTCTTTACTCTTTCCTGAGAAATGCTTCTAGATGTGATCACTTTGGGAGATTTTTTCATCCAACCCACTTAAACCTCCCTCCTGGATTTGACTCATTGCAGTTTAGAACGTTAAAAAACAAACAAAGAATTTCACTTTCAATTTTACTTTATCTTTAAATATTAAATTGTAGTCTGGTGAACCATGAGATGTAGAAAATGGAAAACTAAGTGCAAGGTGCAAGTGTGAGATGCAGCTTTCATAAGGTAATTAATACAGATATAGACAAATATTCATACTGAAGATGGAATCTCACCCTGTGTGCGTGTGCCTTTGATGTGTAAGATTGAACTCACTATTTTACTTCCAGAAAGACTTCCTTATTTTTGTCCTACACAGAAAGTTGAATAAAAACTAGACTTGAGTACCTGGGAATGAATTTGAGGCAATTCAGTTCTTAATGTTTGTCAGATCACTCACAAATCTCATAGATTATTCATCCTAGAGGATCTCTTCCCAATTCTGTTAACTTTAGTCTCCTTGCTACATTAGTCCCGACTCTTTCTGATGCCTCCTAGACATCTTCCCAGGCTATACTCTATCCTGTATTTTGTTCTTTGTATTTACATTCTCCAGTTTAATCTTTAAGAATGTTGCTTTTATATTGTTCCTTTAATTATTTCCACACTCCAAAGGATTATTTCCAAATTATTTCAACTGACATTGACTATCTCTCCTTTGCCCTCATTATATTTCTTAATATTCATAATAATGTTGAATTATGGTATTTGTTACTCCTCACAACATGAAACAAAATATTATGCAGTCTCATTTCTGCAGTTTCTTTTATCAGATCCCTGTTGCATTTTAATCCACAATCACCATTCCTTGTCCACTCTGCGAGCTTTACTGCCTTTGCTCCCATTATTCCTCTACCATAAACATCATCTCTGTTCTCAACATATACAAATCCTATCACAGCTAAAAGTAAACTCTTCATCTTCAGACAATAAGGACCCTATCTTATGCCTCTTTGTATTCTGGATTCTTAGCAGAGTATATGCATGTAGTGGGCCACCAAAACAAGAATAAAATAATGCATGAATAAACTAATATGAACACTCTGTTGACTCCTTGAAACTTCTGAAAATACCATGTTTATCTATCAGCATTTTCTGAAGTTATTTCCTCAATGTTATCTTCTTCTTCCTCTGTTAACATTCAGGGCTAACTGAGCTTTGCAAAGCCTTCTCTCGCTGGTCTTCATCATATTCCTTACCTGAGTTCTCATAACTAACTGAGCCATACCACACAATCTGGCCCTTCATTATGCAGTCTTTTGTTGTTCTTCAATTGTTTCAAAGTATGTAAATCTCATCTGCCCAAGTTGACAACTCTCTACCTTCTCAAGGACAAAGATTGTGTCTTCACTATACTGCACAAATCTATCACAGTGCAAGGTCAACAGAGGAAAACAGTTGTTGAGATGACCCTCCAGCTGAATGAAGTCAGCCTTCAAAACTTTTAAAAATAGAATGTTGACCTTGCCAACTGAGAGTGTGGTAGCCAAAGCATATGGATCGTTCTTTCCTCAACAACAGAAAATAGCAGCACACCAGGCTCTTGTGATAATGTGTCCTTGAAGTGACTGCTATTTGGCTCCTTTCAGAACTCCAGTTGAGTGATATGTTCTAGAAGGAAGTCTAAGGCAACCATTCTTGACATTGGACTTTATACCAGCTATTTCAGAATATACAGAGAACTTATTAAAATACAGATTCCAAGCTTATACTGGTTTATGAGAAAGTTTATTACCTTAACCTCTGTTTCTTCTAATGCAGACATTCTTAAGTGATGCAATAAATAGCCTGCCCACTTTTTGATTGCTGGATAAGTGTCAGCATTGTGTGGTGGCTACGAGCCTTGCCTCTGGAGGCTGCCTGTGCCTTCACCTTATTCACTTAAAAGGTGTGTACATTTGATCAAGTTACCCGTTAAGCCTCAGTTTCCTCATTTGCATAAAGGAATATTAAGTGACTGGCTCTTATGGTTGCTGTGCAGGTAACACACACATTTAGGAAACACACTTAACACTTCGTAGCTTATGGTGAGAATTACATAAATATTAGCTATTTTTACTACTTGAAATGACCCATTTTAGGAAGTACAAATCGCTAATATTTGTTTTATATGACTCATGCTTCTGCATAATCTGTAGACTTGAAATTGCTACATATTTCAAAGATAAAAACTTCCTTAAACTTTTATAAAACTTGTAGTTTTGTTTCCATCTCTAGAAAATGTAGTAGGTTATGGAAATTTTAATTCATTGTGAAAAAAATGGTAGCCTGTGTTTTATCAGATAACAAGAATTATATAACTTGATAATTTTTTCCTTTTTCATGCTTATCTGAAAGTTCAGAATTGAATTTAAAAATTACTCACTTAATCCATATTAATTGGGGAGGATGATATATTTCTCATTCACCAACATGAATTTATGTTTTAATACAATCTTATTCTCATTGGTCTCAACCTGTTTTGCTTTAAAGAAACAGGCTACTTTAAAAAAGTAAATAGTTACTGAATCTCCTCAGCTTGTCAGAAATTGTCAATTTCATTATTTTTAAAATTTTATTTTTGAAAAGGTAATGGATTCATGTGATATAAAATGTGATACAATAAAATAACTGTCTCTCCATCCCTGCCACCATCTACTGAATCATAAATACTCATTTTTATTCATTTGTGTGTATACTTTTGACTTTTCTTGGTGCATATAAAAACAAACATGAATGCATATCATTTCATACATTTTACATAAAAAGTAGAATGTTCTACATAATGATTTGCATCTCATTTTTTTAATCTGAAAGATTTTCTAGAGATCTTATATCAGTGGGTGAAATGCTGTTGCATTGATTTTAAGCTACATATTATTTCATTATATGGATTTCCATATGTATTTAGCAACTCTGTTTAGTTTGTTTACAGTCTTGTGTTATTATAAATAAGTGCAGTGAGTAACCTTATACATAAGTCTTTTTGTATGTGGTTGTATATCTGTAGGATACATTCTCTAAATTACGATTACTTCATCAAAGAATATTTATTTGTAATTTTGATAAATATTATCAGAGAGTCTTCAATAAAAGAGCATATAAGAATATATAGGAATGTCTATTTCTACAAATTCATCAATACTGTTACCACATTTCTTGATTTTGCCAATTTGATAGGCTTAAGGAAGGCAAGATTTGTCATCTTCACATATTTAAATGTGATTTGTGTTTTCCTTTTATTAATTGCCTGTATATGTGGTCTTTGCCGATGTTTTAAAAAATTGGGTTGTAAGCCTTTTTTAATCAATGTCTTAGAGTCCTTTATTTATCCAAAAGATTAACGTTTTATTTTCCCCTCCTGCCAGTTTGTCATTTTTTTTTTTGAACTTTTTATTTTAAAAAGTTGCCAAAGTTTGTTGTTACTGGCTACCATTCGCGTAGGAATTGCTAAAATGAACTTAGCTAAAGGCAGTATTTTCTCCAGCAGCAAGTTTTTATCTAAGTTGCAGGAAGCCTCAGGCTTCCACAAGACATGTCTATGGAGTTTCTTGAAATACATTATGGTTACAGGTTAAATGTTAAAAATTCAAGTTTTCCATCTCCACCATGCCATGCTAGAAAGCTGTACCCAAGGATGGCATGACAAGACATAAATATATGTAGAAATATATACAAGTTAAAAACTACCCATCTAGTAAATAAAGCTCTGAACTATGGGGAAATATTTTACATTTCTTTCATTTCCAATTTTCTACTTTTTGTCTCATTATTACCCTATGCCAGTAGATTCCCCCCACCTTTTTATTCTTTTTTTTTTTAAAGTATTTGAGCTTTCTTTTTTTTTTTTTCTTCAAAGGGAATTTCATGAGGAGCCCTGTAGTGGAGCTTCTGTGGCTGTAGTCCACCTCCTTAAGAATGATGTAATGCTAACTCTTTCTTCCAGGAACTTAGCGTATTTCCAAATCTGTCTACCCTTGCTTAGTAGAAATGGTTTTCTCATGTATAATGTCAATCAAACATCTTGCATAATTATCTTCTTAATCTACTTTTTATTGAAATGGAAATAATGTCTCTATAGTAATCAGATTCATAAAATTTCTAGCAATTTGGAGGTAGGGGAGTACCTTTAAGACTACTAGATAAAGCTTGCACCAGTGGAGGAATTGCTTCTCCAGTATATCTAGCCCAGCATCACACAGTCTAATCATACATGGTCTGATTTGTGGCTGCCCCCACAAACAGCTGCTTTCATTTTGCTCCAAGTCTTACGATTTGAAAGTTTCATCTTGTATTAAAACTTCTTGTGCTTTCCACCCACTGATCCAACCTTGGCTCTCTAGAGCATCACAGAATAAAATTCACTTTTCTTCAATAAGCACAATTATTTAAAGACAGATATCACATCCCCTTCTTTATTCTATTTTCCAATTTCAGTTCTCTCAGTTAACTTTTGTTGCTTCTTCCACTATATCTCAAATCAAAGAGATGGTAATAAAATCCTGACTGCTATCCTGTAGGCTCACTCCAGTGTGTCAGCAGCTGCTTTAAAAAGTGGCAGTGCCAAAGGAACACAGTACTGCATGTAGGGACTGGCCGGTACATAGAACATAAGACTGGGTAATCCATGTAATCTAAATAGTACTTTTTCTGTTCTTTTCCTATTTCGCTTTTTGTGAGTCTTTAATTTGCGTTGAAATCTGAATCATCAAAATTTGTCATGGAACAATGCATGAAGTTTTGTCTATATAGACTTAGGGGACCCCAGCCTTTGAAGCTAGAAGAGTATCTACTGACCATTTAGTCTAACTGGTTCATTTACAGATGTAGGGAAATTTAACAAGATATGCCAAGTGGGAGAGCTTTCTGAAAAATTCACATCTTCCTTAAGAGATGTACACAATGGGACATTCAGAAGGCCTGTAGCCATATGTCATTTAATACTCTCTATAATAACCCAGTTTCCCTAGTGCCATATGTGGTAGGCAGAACAATGACTCTCCAAAGATGTGCATGTCCCATACCCTAGAATTCATAAACATGTTACCTTAGATGGCAAAAGAGATTTTGCAGATGTGATTATGGTTCAAACCCCCCTGGGTTATTCTGGTAGGCCTGATCTAATTACATGCATCTCTAAAAGTAGAAAATTTTTTTCTGGATGCAGTCAGAGAAAAATGTGACAAAGGAAGAAAGACCAGAGATAGGCAACATCGCCGGTCTTGAAGGTGCAGCAAGGAGGCAAGAGCCAAGGAGTGAGGACAACATTCTCCCCCAGAGTTTCCAGAAAGAAATGCAGCTCAGTCAATACCTTGAGTTTAGCGTAGTGATGCCCCATATTAGATTTCTGTCCTACAGAACACTAACATAATGTGTATTGTTTTAAGCTACTAAGTTTCTGGTAACTTGTTAGCAGACTAGAAGTTGCAGCAATAGAAAACATACACCAGATAAGCCCAAACAGTAAGCCAAATTCATTCACAGGTTTTTGGGCCCCAAACATTCAAAATATGCAACATATGCAAGTATTGTGGAGCCAAATTTCCCTTGTTTGATAGCCATATCCTCATAATGAGCTAGGCCCTTTTAGAAATTGCATTAATAACTCAGGGTACCATTTAGTCATTATTGCTTCAGTGTGTTAGCTCTTATCCTGATGATGATGGCCTAAAACTCCTAAGTCACTCGCAGGGAATTGCTCCTGTACTAGGAAAAGTATCAATTTAGATTAATCTTTCATATTATCACTTTTAGAAAGCATGTTTGTAGAGCATTTTGGAACTGTCTCTGCTTTACACCTGGGTTCACATGGCACTCGTTTCTATAATAAAGGCCAATTTATACTAAGTATGTTTCTAAACTAAGTTAGAGTTTTATTAATTTACTAAGTGCTTGGAGACAGCACAATTTTCCCTAAGAAGGTGAAAGCAATGGAGACTGCTTCAAGGCCTTTTTCCAAATATGTAGTTTCACAAATGCACTGCCACCTGGGTATTCCTTCATGGGTTGGAGCAGGGATGTGGTTGTATTTCATGGCCTTAAACAGCCTTTCAAAGAACAAATAATCCTTACTAGTTATTATTTTGTGCTAAGTAATGGATGTAAATTACTGAAAATATATTTCCACATCTAATCATCAAAACTCTATGATGACAGTATTCCAAAGCCCTATTTCAGATAAGTAAAGAAATTTGGTGAGAATAAGTCACATATTAAAGTGCACATAATTCATAATTGCTGAAATGAGACTCCCACGATGACTGCTCTTACCCCAAAGCCTGTGCTCTATCTATTTCCACATGTTGCCTATTGATTTCTTCATTCTGCAGTCTCTAGAATGTGATGGGAACTCTGCAAAGTTGATTATGTGGATAATGAGGGAATGAATGAATAAAGCCTAGAGAGAGGTAATAGAGAACTTGTGCTTATATCTTTGCAACAGTATTAGGGATTTTCATAGATATTTATAGGGATTTTTATAGTTATTTATAGGTATTTTTATAAAGTTATTATGAAGATCTACTTAAGCTAAAAAATTTGAAGCAGAAAAAGAAACCTTAAAAAATATATGTAATGTTTTATATGTGCATTTCACCCTCTTTCTTCCAATGGTGTAAACACACACACACTAATGTGGTTACTGGATTTGTTTTCAAGTACAGTGCATGCCTCTGTAAGATGGGCAATTCCTTGCCCTCGCCCAGAATATGTAAATACAACGATTCCTGGGCAGAATAAGCAGACAAGATGAATGTTATACACTGGTTAGGCTTTAATGTTAACTTTAGAGCAGCCTTTGACACAATGCGGAAATACTAAACTGTTGTACATTGTGTGACAGGTAGGCTTTGAAAAAGTTTTAAAAAGTCACTGAATTGAACTTTCTTAATGTGGTTTTCAAACTTTTTTTCTTTTTTTAAGCAGCTGAACTCTTTTTTAAAAGAAAAAAAATAGAACCTAGTATATAAAACAGTTATGAGGATGAGCTGCTTTGAATGAAGTGGGGATAAGGGATCCAGAGCCTCCCCTGCTCAAATCCAATTCCCAAGTCACCTCCTATTGAAATTCTAGTGCTCTGGAAAGCTCAGTGTAAAAATTACTGTATTAATGATTCTACCTTTTGCAGAGTTCTTCAAATTACAGTAAACAGAGAATGTTGTGTAGGATTTACTGTTACATGACCTTTATCATTTGACTCATAAATGTCTATTTTATCATTGGAAATACTTGATATTTCCAAGGTCATTCATTTCTTGAAAATACACATATTTTATTTCCTGGAGATCCTAGAAATCAAAATGAAATGACTGCTTTCAGTTAGCTTTAGTGCACATGGAGATTTTTATGGATATGGATTCTATTTCGTATGTGATATGTCAGATACTAGGCATGGAACACACAGGAAAGGGATCCTATTGTTTTGTCTTGTAAACAGAAATTTCTCAGTACAGATTTGTTGGATAGATGGTTGAAGTGAATTCATTGTTCTATGGTGAAAATCATCAAGTATCAAGTTCAAAGATGAACAAATATCTTTTTAAGATAATTATCATTGACATGCTTTTCTGCCCCTTCATTATTTGTTCAATATTGAATTAAAGTAATAGGGCTTAAGGCAGATTTTTAGCTACAGTTTTTAGGGATTTCAGCTAAATACTAGAAAATATAAGACACTTTCTAGCTAATTCCTGCTACTGTTTATCTCAGCAATTACTAAATGTCAAAGAACCATGAAATGTTGTGTTTGGCATGATATTACTTGATCCTCACAACAACATTGACAGGAATTACAATTATTTCCATTTATATAAGAGAAAACTGACACCAAGAGAAGTCTATTAACTTGTCCAAAGTCCTGAAGTTTGTAAATGTTAAGACAGGGACTTGAGGTCAAGTCTTCCTGGCTCTAGAACCCTAATGCTCAACAGCCTGCTGCTTGGAGTTACTGCATAATTTTTGAAGAATTTACAATGTTCTATTTTGACTTGAGGCATGCTTGGAATTACAATTACGCCAAACAACAGTGAAAGCACATCTAGTACTTTATCATAAGGAAAAGTTATTCTACATTATCCTGACTATTGGGAAAGACTTGTATTTTGATAAGCCAATTATTGCTTATTCTCTGACCTAACACACTCTCTATCTAGAACCCCAAACTGTTTCCATGGGGCTATAATGCAAATTCGGATACAAATTTCTTTATGGACCTAGAAATCAGACTGTTTGGCAAAGAACATTGTCCCCATTATTTCAGAAAGCCAGCTGTATTACTGGAGCCTACGTTTATTTAATCTTTTACAGCCAAGAAATCTATGGCATGTTTTTGCCAGTCTCCCTGATATCTATGTGGATGATGAAACATCCCCAGATTTCACTGAACCACAGCAAACTCTTTGACTAGTATTGTGGCGGGACTGTAATAACATTGAGTGCACCTTCAGGAAGTCGAGGGAAAGATGGCTGTGCATACTGAAGAGAAATGGCAGCAATACTAAAGAGGTCCCCAAAGTGGCAGCTGCCTGTTGTGCTCTTTGATGCATTGCATGAGAAGGTGAGGGGAAATTATTTAAACAAGCGAACTCAGGAGACCAGTACATTACCATTGCCATATTTCATTGTGGAAGACAAATATGCTCACTGGAGCCAAAGAAAACTAGATACCGCCCTTTAGATTCCATGTTGATACTTACCCTAAAATCAGGGCAATTTTTATTGAGCTAATCAAATAATGTGAATTGTGCATTTTATTATTTAAAATCATCACACTCAAAAAAACATCAAATGAATAAAATATAAATTGCATAGCTACACAGATTAATCTCAGTAAGTATAATCCCAGTAAGCATAGCTTTATTGTTTTAGTCTCTTCTTCATTTCTGCAAGAGTCACCAAAATTTCTCTTCTCTACCTTCACATATGTAAGCGTATGTAGGTGGTGAGCAGTCTGTTGTGGTGCCTGAAGACTATGAAGGTACATCAGATAGGACAGGGTAAGTGGTGGAAGGAGGCCAGAATCTGACATGAGTAGGAGCATCTCTCAGGATGTTTGAAGTCTAAAGTTATTTTATTGTTATTTCCAAAAACTATGAAAGGGTTTCATC
This sequence comes from Chlorocebus sabaeus, assembly GCF_047675955.1. NCBI lineage: Eukaryota > Metazoa > Chordata > Mammalia > Primates > Cercopithecidae > Chlorocebus > Chlorocebus sabaeus. The sequence goes on along the minus strand of NC_132925.1, from coordinate 36,642,703 downwards.
TCTGAATGCATTTTGAACTGTCTTCACATAAAATCTAAATCCAAGTTGGAATTCAAACTCTTTGTGTCTCCCCTTTCACCTACTCATCTTGCATTTTGTTTCCTGAAGCTTCGTACAGTCTTTTGTTCACCTTGTTTTACAGACTTGCTCCCAACCAGGGACATCTCCTTGCTTCTTTGAGCCACACAAATATTTGCAGTGCTTCACTGAATTGGCCTCCTTGCCATACTTCGGTTAGCACAAACACTGCCTGCAGTGATTATAAGCTTCCTGGGTCCCTGGATTCTTATTCATGAGAGGCTGAAAAGACAGGTTAGAAAGTGTTTGTTTTTTAAACTGAGAGACCTGCCCTGCAAAATATAAAGCAACTAAAATTTAATGATAGTCTCCATCCAGACGTGAAACAGGCTAATGAACAGGTTGTTTTCATCTTGCTTTTACATTTTATTTTTTTCATGCTTTGGAATTATTGTAACTTATGAAAATTTGTCTGTATGCTGTCCTTCATAAATTGTTTGGCCTCACAAACAAGTTGCTTAAGGCCTTGGAGTCATAGGAAATAAAACCACATTTGCAAAGTTTTTAAAAAGAAAATAAAACAGAAGACAAAGACAAAAAGCAATTCATGCTTTGGTTCTTTAGAAAAATCACTTTAGCCATGATTAGGACAGAAATTACCAGAAATAAGTGAATAGCAAGCAAGAGGTGCTTACCTATTTTAGGAGTAATGAAAAAAAATTGTAGAACACCTGTTATGACCATATCCTTTTTTAGAAAAAAAAAAAAAGCCTCATTTAAAATAAAGATTTTTAAGTAACTATGGAAAATTTCTCGCACAATCAGTTCTCTAATAAATATTTGGATGTAGCCATTAGCCACCAGTTTCTGTAGAAATCAACTATGTTTTTGAAGGAGACTTAAGACTTCCATCTTAAATAATGTCAAGAAGTGGTCAAGAAATAGAACCTTGGCTAGAATTAACAAGAGGCCACTTACTCGTCTTTAAAAGAGACAAGCAAATATTAAAATAAAACAACTGCAACACCCCAAACGAGCAACAAACAAAAAATACTAGGAGAAATAAGGAAATTAAAGACAGAACATTTTTTCTTTTTTCTACCTTCTTTTAATTTTGTTTCCACACTACAATAATATCAGATCACCTGAGAAAGGCAATAACTCTAGTAAGACATGCTGATAACATTGGGTGTGGCTTTCTTTATTTCGCTGCGTAGACTCATAGTGTTGAATTTATAATGGGTTGTCTTTTTAAATTATTTTTATTTAATAAGCATTTCTTTGCATTTTAATTAAATTATTCTTACACTCTTTCCAAGTTCCTGCATCTCTCAAACACAAATGTCTACTTCATTTTGAAGGAAGAAAAGAATAATATGAAGAGAATAATGATGAGGTAGGTCTTTCTCTCTGCAGAGAATTGAGGATCTGGGTTCCCTACAACATATAACATTAACAGACAGATTTTTCACAAAAGCTTTAAGACCTTAGCACAGATGACTAGTGAGCGGGATTGTGAGACTTTTTTTCCGTGGAGTTATCTACCAATAGGAATCAGAGGCAAACTGCTGGACTATCTGGTGAAGTTAACTCCCTGCTGCCTAAAGCAGCACCTACTCTCATGCATCTGTTGCTCAAGCTTTGTTTTCAGGTGGAACTTGTCAAAGTCCTATCACCATGTGCAATGACTGGAGATCTGATGGAAGGTTCTCAAAGTTTGAGTCATTACAGCTCTGAAATATTTCTGGAAACTTACTATGCCCTTTATAGTTACTTTTTCTTCAAATAAGGAAGGAGAGTGAATTTGGGGGCCACCATTATTTACCTGGTAATGTTGCATTCCCTTGCTAAGGGACGGCTGGGAAAGGCTGGCTTTCTGAAGGGCTTTCCATCAGCAATGGGATGGATGTACTCTACTACTGTATACCCCCTCTAGCACTTACTTGGCTTTTAATTTTTACATCTGAATTATGAAATGCCACCTCGACTAGCTACTGCCAGAAGGCCGGAACTTTAATACTGATGGGAAAGGTTGGGAGCGCAGCTGCAGGAAGATTCAAAGATGAGAATTATCAGGAACGTCACTCAAGTAAATAAATCCACTATACAATTTGCTTACCTTTTCACCCCAAATTTTAAAAGGAAATTTATTTTTAAAAAGAGAGAAAAATCAGCATATGATCTGAGCCCACTAAGTATAGCATAGATGTTTCCTTTTTTTCTTCCAACCACACTCACCTGTCATAATCACGTATGATTGATGTGGGCTGAGTGCAGCAAAGTATGTTGCAGCACCAAATAATATAAACAGAAAAAAAAAAAAAGAGGAACAGGAGACAGAGAAAAAGGGCAGGTTAGGACACAACATTTGTCCCCTTGAAATTTTATACTTACTTATAGCCACATCAGTGTACACAAGGCAAACTGTTGCTTGTGATGTTTGAGAACCATCTGCTGAGCCTAAGGCAAATTTCACATTAAAACCCAATTTCAGTTGTGACCTGAAAATGAGGAGAAATGCTGTGGTTCTGAGCAAATTCCACTTTGAATGTCTTTCCCTACCCTTGACGTTGCGAAGTGAAGCTTATAGGACAGGAACCTAAATGAAACAAAAGCCACAGGAGGCAAACAGAAAGTGCTTAGTCCTTCTTTCTCTACCCCAAGATTTGCACAGCTGTGGTAGTGTTCACAAACCTGACTGAAGTCCTGAGATGAGGACTGATTGCAAATCTGCTGGACCAGCTCCCATTCACAGTGGAGCAGGATTTGCTTCTTTTTCATTTTCAAACATGACTCCAGCTCCCGCAGATTGATTTTCCATCAGGAACAAAGGTTTGGAATCCTCATGTAATTAGGGGAAGTCCAAGCATACTTTTTCTTCAGGAAAAAATTAAAAGCACAAAATAAGAAATGAAGGCCGAAGTAGACTTGATTCTGAATTCCCTCCAATACTTACTTTTCTCCAGCTCTCCCCTCTTCCTCTTAAATAGTGCTAGATTACAAAGCCCAATTTCAAAGAATCTAATCAAGTTGAGATAAATACAAAGCAACGTAAGCTATCTAAGCAAACTGTTAGCACTACGACTTAAATAAATTAGTGCTTTGATGCACGTATGTTAATTCTTTAGAATGGGACAGAAATATCTTCCTAGAGAAGGTAGGCATCTGAAAGAATGCAATGGGTGTGTTTTCATGATGCAAATCAAGGACTTCAGCACTGTAAGTGGACCCACCATCACTGAATACCCAAAGTGTGCTTGGACACTGCATTGTCACAGTAAGTGAAAGAAGGTTGCAGGACCCTGTTTCAGTGTCACATGGAACTGAATTGCTGACCATCAGTGAAATCAGCACATGGCTGAAATGACTGTAGATGTTCCTCTTGGTAGCTCGTTACTCTGTGCTTTAGCACCTGCAGGAAAAGCCCTTGTCAGATCCTTCTACAGGTCACTGTTTCCCAAGCCTGACTGTCCGCATGAATTACTGGGGACTCATGTTAAAATGCCGATTCTGATTCAGTAGTTTGGGGATGAGGCCTGAGCATCTGCATTTCTCACAGTCTCCCAGATGATGTGAATACTGCCAGTCTGTGGAAAACACTTTGAAGAGCAAAGGTACAGGACCAACAGTACATTTATTTATAAAGCTTTGAAAATGTCCAGGTAGAAGTGCATGTGTGTGTTAAGCTAGTGATGGTGATGGGAATACTAAAATATGATCCAGTTGTCTTTTGAAAGCATAAACTACCGTGAGAGTATTGTACACATAGTCCTTGGAATTTGCAACCCCAGTGCCTCTTTCTAAGCAATGGCATTACATTTTGGTCAAAGCCTTGAAGTTTTGTACAGGTGGCATCGGTGACACTTGTATTCTTCTTTCCCCCTAAAGTCTCCATAGAGCAAAAACTTGGATTGCTTTATTAGATGAATTAGGACTAAAAATTCAATTTCCTCTTCTGTGGCAATAAAAATGTGTTCAAAACCTCTTCAGAATTCACTGCTGCATGTTTGGTGCAGTTTCCGCGAAGCTGCTTCAGGGTCTTTCAGAAACCTATATAGGCCTAATCACAAGGGATTCTGTTGTAACCGCTCTTTCAAAGTCTGGTTGCTAAGCTTTTGCAGGAGTTTATTTCACAATATAGCATTTTGGTTGCTTTTCTACCGCTTCAGCATTCAGTGGTTCAACAAGGATTTTTTGGACACGTACTTTGTGAAAAAAGCTCCTAGAAACTAGAAAAATGCTTAATACTTGGTCAGGCATAACTGGGTTCTAACTGTAGTCCTACCATGTATACCCACACGACTTTGGGCAAGTTTATATAGCCTTATCCTGAATCGCCTAATCTGTAAAATGGGAACAATAATCCCTGTTTATGAGTAAGATTACACAGGATAATGCATATGCAGTTCTTATAATAGCATGAAATATGTAAAAACTAAACAAAGTAGTGTCAATTATATTATTATAATATATATTCATTCTGAGATAAAAGTTAATATGCTTTAGAGTATGTGTGTATGATTGTGTTTATGTATTTCCTGTAGCTTGTACAAGTTGAGACATTTTCTCACAACCTTGGTTAATATTCAATGGAAGAATTAAAAAAAAATTTAATTAGAGGTGGGGTCTCGCCATGTTGCACAGGTTCCTCCCAAACTCCTGGGCTCAAGCAGTCCTCCTTCCTCAACCTCCCAAAGTGCTGGGATTACAGGCGTGAACCACTACACCCAGCCAAGGATTGTATTTGAAGAGAGAAAAAAATAATGTAGAAGGGAAAGACTTAAATTTATGAACAAATGATGGTGCCAAAAGGAGGTTCTAGAAGCAAGGAAAACCTAAATTACTGAAGTTTTACCTCATTATTTCTTCCTATAATTAGACCAAGGAATATATTGATACTGAAGCAGTAAATGGTTCTTTTGGTGTTTTTTAAGGCTACCTAAAGTTGTTTTTAATTTTTAAAATTTCAATAGCTGTTGGGGTATAAGTGGCTTTTGGTTAGATGGATGAATTATATAGTGGTGAGGTCTGAGATTTTAGTGCACCTGTCACCCAGGTAGTGTACATTGTACACAATATTTTGATTTTTATTCCTCATGAGACTCCCTTTATGAGTCTCCATACCACTCAGTATGCCTTTGCATACCCATAGTTTAGCTCCCAATTATAAAGGAGAGCATACAGCATTTAGTTTTTTTCACTTAGAATAATTGCCACCAGCTCCATCCATGTTGCTGCAAAATACATTACTTCATACATATTTATGGCTGTAGCACTCCATTGTTTATACATACCACATTTTCTTTATTTCTCATTGGTTGATGGGCATTTAGATTGGTTCCATCTTTGCAATTATAAATTGTTCTGCAATAAACATCCATATGCAAGTCTCTTTCTAATATAGTGACTTCTTTTCCTTTGGGTAGGTACTCAGTAGTGGGATTGCTGAATTGAATGATAGATCTACTTTTAGTTCTTTAAGAAATCTCCATATTGTTTTCCATAGAGGTCATACTAATTTACATTCCCAACAGCAGTCTATAAGTGGTCCCTTTTCACCACATCCATGCCAATATCTATTGCTTTTTGACTTTTTAATAATGGTCATTCTTGCAGGAGTAAGATGGTACCTCATCGTGGTTTTAATTTTCATTTCCCTGACTATGAGTGACATTAGCATTTTTTCATATAGATTTTGTCCATTTGTACATTTTCTTTTGAGAAATGTCTATTCATGTGATTTGTCTACATTTTGATGGGGCTATTTGTTTTTTTCTTGCTGATTTTTCTTGAGTTCCTTGTAGATTTGGGATATCTAGTCCATTGTCAAATCGAAAGTTTGCAAATATTTTCTCCCATTCTGTGGGTTGTCTGTTTATTCTTATGATTATTTCTTTTGCTGTACAGAAGCTTTTTAGTTTAATTAGATTCCATTTGTTTATTTTTGTTTTAGTTGCTTTTGTTTTGGGGGTCTTAGTCACAAATTCTTTGTCTAGGCCAACTTCCAGAAGAGTTTTTCCCAGGTTATCTTCTAGAATTTTTATGGTTTCAGGTTTTAGATTTAAGTCTTAAATCCATGTTCAGTTTATTTTTGTATAAGGTAAGAGATAGGGATCTAGTTTCATTCTTCTACATGTAGCTATACAGTTTTCCCAGTACCATTTATTAAATACGGTGTTCTTTTCCCAATTTTTTTTTTATGCTTTGCTGAAGATCAGTTGGTTGTAAATATTTGACTTTATTTCTAGGTTCTCTATTCTGTTCCATTTTCTTGAATATTTGTTCTGTGTCTATTGAGATGATCATATGGTTTTGGTTTTTGTTCCTTTGGTCTACGTGTCTATTTTTATATGAGTACCATGCTGTTCTAGTAGCTATAGCATTGTAGTATAATTTGAAGTCCAGGTAATGTGATGCCTCCAAATTTCTTCTTTTTGCTTAGATTGATTTGGCTATTTGGAGCTCTTTTTTGGTTCCATATGAATTTTAGGATTGCCTTATTTTATGTTTCTGTGTAAAATGATGTTGGTATTTTGATAGGAGTTGCATTGAATTTGTAAATTGCTTTGGGCATCAAAGTCATTTTCATGATATTCTTTCAATTCATAAACATAGGGTGTGTTTCATTTGTTTGTGTCTTGTTCAATTTATTTTAGTAGTGTTTTCTTTTTTCTATTGCTGCTGCACAAATTAAGTTTTTAGTAGTCTTTTGTGTTTCTCTTTGTAGAGCTTTTTCATCTCCTTGGTTAAGTATATTCCTAGTTATTTTATTTACTTTTTTGCAGCTGTTGTAAAAGGGATTGAGTTCTTGATTTGATTCTCAGCTTAGTCATTGTTGGTGATTAGCAGTGCTAGTGACATATTGATGTTGTAACCCGAGACTTTACAGAACTTGTTTATCAAACCTAGGGGTCTTTTGGAGTACTCTTTAGGGATTTCCAGGTGTACAATCATATAATTGGTGAGTAGTGATAGCTAGTTGAGTTTCTCCTTTCCAGTTTGGAAGCTCTTTATTTCCTTCTCTTGCCTGATTGCCCTGGCTAGAACTTACAGCACTATGCTGAATAGAAATGATGAAAGTGGGCATCTTTGTCTTGTTTCAGTTCTCAGGGTTAATGCTTTCAGCCTTTCCATTCAGTGTGATTTTATCTGTGGGTTTGTCATATATGGCTTTTATTATTTTAAGTCCCTTGTATTCCTAGTTTATCGAGAATTTTTGTTATGAAAGGCTTCTGGATTTTATTGAATGCCTTTTTGTGTCTATTGAGATGATCATATGGTTTTTGTTTTAATTCTGTTTATGTCATGTATCATGGACACATTTATTGACTTGCATATGTTAAACCATCCCTTCATTTCTGAAATGAAATTTACTTAATCATAAAGGGTTATCTTTTTGAGGTGCTGTTTGATTGGATTAGCTAGTATTTTGTCGAAGATTTTTGCATCTATGTCTATTAGGGATATTGGCCTATAGTTATCTTTTTTTGTTAAGTCCTTCCCTGATTTTGGTGTCAGGGTAATAATGGCTTCCTAAAAATGAATTAGGGATGATTCTGTCTTTCTCAATCTTCTGGAATAGTTTCAGTAATATTGGTAAAAATTCTTCTTTGAATGTCTGGCAGAATTCAGCTGTGAATTCATCTGGCCATCGGCATTTTTTGGTTGGCATTTTTTTTAAATTACTGACTTGATCTTACTGCTTGTTATTGGTCTGTTAGGGTTTCTATTTCTTCCTGATTTAATCTAGTAGGGTTTTATATTTCCAGGAATTTATCCATTTCCTCTAAGTTTTCTAGTTTGTGTGCATAGAGGTGTTCATAATAGTCTTGATTAATCTTTTCATTTTTGTGGTATTGGTTGTAATGTCTCCAGCTTCATTTCTAATTGAGTTTATTTGAATCTTCTCTCTTCTTTGTTAAGCTAGCTAATGGTCTATCCATTTTGTTTATCTTTTCAAATAATCAACTTTTTGTTTCACTGATTTTTGTATTTTTGTTCCAATTTCATTTAGCTCTCTTCTGATCTTTGTTATTTTCTTCTGCTAGCTTTGGTTTAGTTTGTTCCTCTAGTTTCATGAGATGTAACATTAGGTTGCTAATGTTTGATCTTTCAGACTTTTTTATGTAGGCATTTAGTGCTATAAACTTTCCTCTTAGCACTGCTTTTGCTGTATCCCAGAGGTTTTGATAACTTGTGTCACTATTGTCAATCTTTTACATTTTCATCTCAATGACATTGTTAAACCTCAAATCATCCAGAAGCCAATTATTTAATTTCCATTTATTTGTATAGTTTTGAGAGTTCCTTTTGGAGTTGATTTCTACTTTTTTCTCATTGTGGTATAAGCAGATACTTGATATGATTTTGATAATTTTTTTAACGTTTATTAAGATTTCTTTTTTGGCCTATCCTATGGTCTATCCTGAAGAATGTTCTATGTGCTGATTAGAATAATGTATATTCTGCAGTTCTTTGGTAGCATATTTTGTAAATATCTGTTAGGTCTATTTGTTCTAGAGTGTAGTATAAAGTCCATTGTTTCTTTGTTGACATTCTCGATGATCTGTCTAATGCTTTCAGTGGAGTGTTGAAGTCCCCCACTATTATTGTGTTGCTATCTCATTTCTTAGGTCTAGTAGTACTTACTTTATAAATCTGGGAGCTCCAGTGTTAGGTGCATGTAAATTTTGGATTGAAACATATTCTTGTTGGATTGATCCTTTTCTCATTATATAATGACATTCCTTGTATTATTATTATTTGTACTGCCATTGCTTTAAGGTCTGTTTTATATGATATAAGAATAGCTACTCTGCTCATTTTTTTTCCAAGATATTCCTTGCTTTTACATTGAGTTTATATGAATCCTTACATGTTAAATGAATCTCTTGAAGACAGAAGATAATTGGTTTCTAATTTTTCATCCACTCTTCCAATCTATATCTTTTACGTGGAGCATTTAGGCCCTTTGTGTTCAATGTTAATATTGAGATGTGAGGCACCATTACAGTCATTGTGTTAGTGTTTACCTAGATACTTTGTTTTCTTTATTGTGTTATTTTATTGGCTGTATATGTTTTATGCTTTCAAGTGGCTCTATTCTGATGCATATCAACTATCAGGGGAACCCGCTCCCAATATTTCAATGTAGGTTCTTTCTATTTTCCCTAAGTGTCTGCTGGTCTGAGAAATAAAGAGAAAGAGTACAAAGAGAGGAATTTTACCATTGGGGCTCTGGGGGCGACATCACATATCAGTAGGACCATGATGCCCCTGAGCTGCAAAACCTGCAAGTTTTTATTAGGGATTTCAAAAGGGGAGGGGGCATATGAACAGGGAGTAGGTCACAAAGATCACATGCTTCTGAGGCCAATAAAGATCATAAGTCAAAGGGCAAAGCAAGATCACAAGGCATGGGCAAAATTAGAATTACTGATGAGGGTCTAATTTCGGTTGTATACATATTGTCTTGATAAACATCTTAACAGAAAACAGGGTTTGAGAGTGGAGAACTGGTCTGACATCAAATTCACCAGGGCAGGATTTTTTCCCCACCCTAATAAACCTGAGGGTATTGCAGGAGACCAGGGCATATTTCAGTCCTTATCTGAACCGCATAAGATAGATACTCCCAGAGCAGTCGTTTATAGACCTTCCCCCAGGAAAGCAATTCTTTTCCTAGGGTCTTAATATTTTATATTCCTTGCTAGGAGAAGAATTTAGTGATATCTCCTACTTGCACATCCATTTATAGGCTCTCTGCAAGAAGAAGAAAAATATGGCTCTATTGTGCCCAACCCTGCAGACAGTCAGACCTTATGGTTGTCTTCCCTTGTTCCCTAAAATCACTGTTTTTCTGTTCTTTTTCAAGGTGCACCAATTTCATATTGTTCAAACACACATATTTTATAATCAATTTGTACAGTTAATGCAATCATCACAGGGTCCTGAGGTGATATACATCCTCAGCTTATGAAGATAACAGGATTAAGAGATTAAAGTAAAGACAGGCATAGGAAATTATAACCATATTATTTGGGAACTGATAAATGTCCATGAAATCTTCACAATTTATGTTCAAAGATTGCAGTAAAGACAGGCATAAGAAATTATAAAAGTATTAATTTTGGTATCTGATAAATGTTCTTGAAATCTTCACAATTCATGTTCCTCTGTCACAGCACCAGCTGGTCCCTCCATTTGGGGTCCCTAGCTTCCTGCAACAATTGACCTTTTTTTTCAAGATTTAGAATTCCTTTTATCACTTCTTGTAGGGCTGATCTGGCAGTGACAAATTCCCCCAGCACTTGTTTGTCTGAAAATGACTTCATTTCTCTATCATGTATGAAATTTAGTTTTGCTGGATACAAAATTTTTGACTGACAGTTATTCTGTTTAAGGAGGCTAAAGGTAGAGTCCCAGTTCCTTATGGCTTAAAAGGTTTCTGTTAAGAAGTCTGCTATTGGTCTGATAGGTTTTCCTTTATAGGTTACCTGATGCTTTTGTCTCACTGCTCTTAGAATTATTTCCTTCACATTGACTTTAGGTAGCTTGATGAGTATGTGCCTTAATGAAGTCCTTATTGCAATGTATCTCATAGGAATTATTTGAGCTTCTTATATTTGGATATCTACATCTCCAGCCAGGTCAGGGAAATTTTCCTCAATTATATCCTCAAATATGTTTTTCAAACTTTTTCTTCTTCCTCAGGAACACCTACTATTGTTAGGTTTGGCCATTTTACATAATTCTATATTGCTTGGAGACTATTCATTTCTGATGATTCTTTTTTGTTGTTGTTGTTGGACTGCGTTAATCTGAAGACCTTATCTTCAAGCTCTGAAATTCTTCTACTTGTTCTAGTCCATTAAAACTCTCCTCTGCATTTTGTAAATCCTGAAATGTTTCTTTATTTCCAGAAGTTCAGATTGATTTTTCTATAAAATAGCCATCACTTTAGAAAATTTTTCATGCATATCCTGAATTGTATTTTTTAAATTCTTTATTTTGGTTTTCACCTTTCTCTGGTATCTCCTGCAATAGCTTAGTAATCATGCTGAGCTCTCAAGGGAGAAGTCCCAGCTGTGTCTGCAGTGGTGGATGAGGGGGAAAAGAAATCCTCTTCTACAAGACCCTCTATGAGGACCAGGGCTACTTGTTGGGGTAGAGCTGCAGAATTTCCTCACTGAGCCCAGCACTGAAACTCTGCCTCTGCTGAAAGAAACTTCCCACCAGAAAAAAAGATCTGGGACTCAAGCCTGCTTTCTGGATTCTTTTGTCCCACAGGGTATTCCCTTGATGTGGTACACTCCCTCTTTCCCTAAGATTAGGGGTCCCTCAGTGCCAGATTACTGTGAATACCGCAACTCCTCTGGGTCTAGCTGTCCAGTGGGGCTGTCACACTCCTGGCTGGTGTTGGGGAATGTCTGCAAGGAATCTTGATGTGAAGTGACCTGTCCTCAAGTATCCCAGCAGTGGGTACCAACACCAGCTCTCATGGGGGTGGGAGGAGAGTGACATAGACTCTGTGAGATTCCTTAGTTATAAATAGCCTTAGCAGGTTGACTTTCACAAACACTGGCTGTAGTAGTAATAAACTACTCACATGGAGAGACTCAGGACCTCTGGTTAACCAGGCTGGTGCAGGCAATGGTGATAGGTGAGGTTATACAAAAGTTTTCTCCTTCCTGGGTATCATGTTATTCTACCTGGAAATGTTGTAATGGATTGTGTCAGTTGGCCTCTAGCCAGGAGGTGATGCTTGCAAAGGAGTGCCAGTTCTGACAGTAGTGGTGAGATTTGTGCTTGCGTTATGTTACCCAGGGAGTTACTGTGGGTTCTTGGGTGATGCATGGGGCAATAGAGCCTCCTAATTTTTTTTTTTTTTCTTTTGTATTAAGCTACTGGGGCAGGTAGAGGAAGAAAGCCAAGTGTGGGCTGGGTCAGGTAGATCTGTGCTCTGGTTCTCCATGTGCGTAGCAAGCAGTGGCCCCTGTGGGTTTGTGGGGGGTCAGATCTCTGGCCACTGGGGTAATGTTCCAGGGAGAAGTGTAGCTGCCTTTGCTGCCCAGAAGAGTTCATGCAGGTAGTGGGGAATAACAGGCTGCAGTAAACCCCACCCAGCTCCCATATACTTAGCAAGGCAGGTCTCACACCCTCAGTGCCTTCGTTCCAGGCAGTCTATACTCAGAACTCAAAACTGCCCCAGGCTATAAGCCTTCCCCATGGGAGACAGCAATCACAGCTTTCAGGCCACACCTCTCCCTATCTGCCCACACAGCCAGGGATCCCAGCTCCTGTGCTTGTGGCTGCAGCACATTTCCCACTCATTTCCCAGTTTCGGTTTGGAGCTCCTCTCAACCTGCTACTGCTGCATGAATTAGCTAGCAGAATTCCATGAGGTTTCCTGTGAGATAGAATCAGGGATGGCTTCCCTGAGTCCATGCTGGAGACTGGCAATGCCTACAAGGGTCTTCATACTCCTGCTCCCTAAATCAGCTCCACTGCTGAATAGAGTTAAGGCCTTCCCCCATGGCCTGGATTGTCAGGTTCCCCAGTAGGGGTGTATATCCTGGAGGCAGTCTCTCCCCATCTCACACTCTGGGGACTTACAATTTTTCACCTGGCTCATGGTGTAGGCTGCAGCCTGATGCTTCTTTCAAAGTTTCTGTGTTTTCTTTTAGTTTTTCTGTTATGTTTCCACATTGTTTAAAGGAAAAAAGCTCACAATATAAATCTCTATACTTTATTTTTTCTTTCTAAGTGGGAGAGGCATGCTAACACTGCCTCCAGTCTCCCATCTTGGAACAAAATTCTCTTTTGGCATTATTAACTTAAACTTCAAAAAAGAGAATTCTCAAGGTAATACGTAAAACTTGAACTTTAAAATTAAAGTTCTCATAGCCTAAAATGGCATTCCATGCTGTTTGTCCCACCTTCTTCTCCCCAACATCTAGCATATGGTGCCAGAACCAACACCAACACTCAAATATTCATTGAGATGAACTGAGCTAGATTTTTCACTCATCATTAAAATGTTTCATAGGAAAAAAAACCTTGATTTTGAATGATAATTTTTGAAATAATTTAAAACTGGAGTAAATGCTAAGGCTCAGCTAAAAAAGCTTGGTTGTGCTTTACAAGCTACCAGTATTTTGGCCAATAGAGAGATAGCTAAAAATGGGGAAAGTGAGTAGGTAGGGGTCTTTGGAACCTGCTTTTTGTGATTAGAGGGTGAAGGGATATTTATGAAAACAAGAATTATTACTTTCAGAAACTGCTTATGAGACAAAAGTAACAATATAACCTTCTAGAAAAGTTCTTCCACTAGATGTGTGAACTTAGCAAAATTTATTTTACCTTTTTGAGCTCTAGTTTTCCCATCTGTAAAATTGGAGGACTGTATTAAAATACATATAAATTTTAATCCATCTATGCAATAAGATTATTCTTATTTTTTAATGGACAACACAGTTTGCCATTTAATATTCCTATCCTGAAACTATTTTTTCAGTCCAGTAACTGTCTAGGACCCATATAGCTAGATGTCCATTCATAAATCACAGACGAAAATATGATAACTCGCGTTAGTGACCAAAGACATTTGTCGATTTTATTATTTGTAATGATATTTGTAGATTCTATTACTATTTTCCCATTTTACAGATAAGGAAATACAGATAGAGAAGGTGGCTTGCCAATGATCATACTCCTATCTATGAAGAGTTGAAGGCAGAATTTGAATACGAACCTGTGTGCTTTCAGATACTACACTTTGAACCCATATGCTGTGCTGACACTTAAGTTTTTTGTCATGGTGGGTGAACAAGACATGAAAACATGCTTTAACAAAATTTGTTCTAGAGATGCCAAGTATATAAACTTGGATTCAGCAGAGTAGAGATGTTAGAAAATAATTTAAAAAATCATATATGAATGCCAAAGACAGTGAGTGATACCGAAGAGAGAGGCTGGTGAAAAGAAAAGAAGTTTGCAATTAGGCAGAACTGAAGGCTAAGTACTAGTTTTACCACTTCTCAAACACGGAATCTTGCATTGGTCATTTACCTGAAGGTCATAAGTTCCTTCAACTGTAAAATGGGCTTGATATTGTAAAATTCTGTGGGTTATTGTGAGATTAAATGAGATAATACAAGCTGAGTATCCCTTAGTTGAAATTCTTCGGACCAGAGGTGTTTCAGATTTCAGATTTGTTTTTAATTTTTGGATACTTGCATATAAGTCATAAATTATCTTAGGGATGGGAACTAAGCCTAAACACAAAGCTCATTTATGTTTCATGTGCATCTTATCGTCACAGGCTGAAGGTAATTTTATACAATATTTGTAATAATATATATGACTTGTCACATAAGTTCAGGTGTGGAATTTTCCACTTGTGTTATTGTTCAAATAGATTCAGATGTCGAAACATTTCAGATCGTTTTATTTTTAATTGACCATAGTTTACCTGGGTACATGCCTCTTTAGGGAGAAGAAGGAGTTCACAAAGGATCATGGGGCTTTTGCAAGGTTATAAATTACATGTTGAAAATGGTTTTAACCACAGTATCTTAGAGGGTGCTTCTTGTTATTGTCCTTTGGATTCCTTCATCTAGGAGAGTTTTCGCTCCTCATCTGGTTGATAACCCCCTTGAGGGCAAAGACAGGCTCTCCTATGGTCTGCATGCCCACAAGAGACATGTGGTACCACACACACAGCCTCAACAATTTCCTATATGCTTCATGAGTGATATTTTGAGGGTATCCCTGTGTCTCTTTCTGTGGGAACGGAATAGAAAGAGACTGAAAAAAGGGAGATTGGCCAGCAGACTGCTGGGGAAGAAAAAATAATTTCCATTTTAAATCTACTAAGTCAGCAGTTCAGAGTCTTTATTGATTTGCTTTTTAAAAAGAATATTAATTTTCCTTAAAAAATGCGGGTGAAAGACTAAACAAATTGGACCTTGGATTTATTTACTAAGATGCAGTCCTTGATTATTCTTCTCTTTAAATCATCCCACTGCTATTCTGAAGACCCTTTTAAACAATATTAATGTTGCCTGTGTCTGGCAGAGGCAGGTGGATGTGACATTTTATAATTCAGGTGTAAAAGTGAAGAGGTTCTCACAATTTCAACTCTAGTGCCTTTACTATGCCATGAGAAGAGAAGGGAAATTGGAGTATACACAAAGGGGCTAGAAAAATTATCTTTTTTTTCCTAAGTTATGAGAAAGTTCCAGATTTCTATTTGGTCAAAATAATGCTTGATGTCCAGTTTCAGTTCTGATCACAGTTGTATTTGTGTGGACATTTGCTTGCTTTCTTTCTTTCTTTTCTTTCTTTCTTTCTCTCTTTCTCTCTTTCTCTCTTTCTCTCTGCCTCTCTCCCTCTCTCCCTCTCTCTCTTTCTCTCTCTCTCCCTTTGTTTCCTTTCCTTCCTGCCTTTCTTTCTCTCTCTCTCTTTCTTTCTTTCTTTCTTTCTTTCTTTCTTTCTTTCTTTCTTTCTTTCTTTCTTTCTTTCTTTCTTTTCTTTCTTTCTCTTTCTTTCCTTCCTTCTTTCTTTCTTTCTCTCTCTCTCTCTCTCTCTCTCTCTCTCTCTCTCTCTTTCTTTCTTTCTTTTCTTAAAACTGCTGACCTCAAGCAGTCCTTCCATTTTAGCCTCGCAAAGTGTTGAGATTATAGGTGTGAGCCACTGTGGCCTGACCTAGTGATAGTTTTAGTATTGGGTTTCTTTGTTTTGGTTTGATTGAATTCATCCTTTCCTTTATTCATTCAATAAATATTTCTTGAGTACCTGGTATTCACCCAGTTGGAAGAGGTAGGAACCAAACAAAGTCCCTGACCTCAGGCACAATACAGAAACTACTCCCCTTAGTATAGTAGAAACCAGCCACAGAAAGTCAAACTTTAATTGGTTCATCCAATTGATGATTATTGAGCATCATCATAAATCGGATACTGTGCTGAGTAATGAGTTACCTACCAGTGAATAACACTAGATTTATCTGAGGGGGCTGTCAGTCTACTGGAGGAAGCAGACGCACACAAAGAAAACAGAGTGATAAAGGGAATACAGGAAAGAAGTAGTAATTAGCCATGGCAATGTAGGCTAAGATGGGTGAGGAAAGGTATTTTAGCACAAAAAGCCTCTTATGAGAAAAATGGGAGTCAAAAGAGAACGTGGATAGTGCTAATAGAGAAACAAAAGTAAGTATGAGTGTATTGATAAAAGAAAGAATGGAGTGGAGACGCCAAGGGGAAGTGGGCAGGAGGTTGGAGAGAGAAGCATTTCTAGATTGCCTGAGCCTGGTATGTCATATCGAGCAATTTGGACTTGATCCCTAATATATAAGCTACTGGAGTTGAGGTGGGGGTTAGGGTAACTCATCCTGCTTTATTTCTGTACCTGTAGTGCATATGAAGGCTGAACACGTCTTCATGGAGTAAATGGATAAGCTAGGAGACTGAAGGAATGGGATAGGATATAGGGGATGGTGATGACGTAAGCTGGGTTTTCATTCAGAAAAATGTTCTGGCTATATGAAGTATGTACTTACAGAGAGCCAGGCAGGGTTTGGGGAAACATGTTAGTAGATGACTACATTGACCCTGGCAAGAAAAGATAGTTTAAACTGGGATGGTGGCAGTGAGAATAGAATTTTCTGCCATTGGGAATGGGAACACTTTTTGCCCATCTTCTGTGTAGTCATCATATGGTTAGGTTTTCTTGGTTTTGATTTCTGTCTGTCTGTTGGTTGGTTATTTTTTTCAGAGTTCTATAATATTTTTTCTTCTTTTTTATATTTTTTCTTATTTTCTTCTTTTCCCCTGAAGGGAGATCCCACTTCCAAAATTGCTTGCTCCCAATGTCAATGTCAGGTACTCAGTAGGCCCTTGTTGTTTTTTTGTTTGTTGTTTGTTTTTTTATTCAAACTAAATTTATTTTAAGTGTTGATTATATTTCATTAAAAATATATATTTAGGGAGTGCAACTGCAGATTTCTTACATGCATATATTCCATAGTGGTGAAGTTT
The DNA here is from genome assembly GCF_047675955.1 of Chlorocebus sabaeus. Taxonomy (NCBI): domain Eukaryota; kingdom Metazoa; phylum Chordata; class Mammalia; order Primates; family Cercopithecidae; genus Chlorocebus; species Chlorocebus sabaeus. Next base: position 36,625,646 of record NC_132925.1, on the reverse strand, counting down.
GGGCTTATCCGTCATCGGAACGTCGGAATAGTGAACATTTTACCCAATAAGTCATCTTTTAACCTTCACGTCCCTCCCACATTTTGTAGTCTCCAATGTCTATTATTCCACTCTGTATGTCCATTGTTTAGCTACTACTAATAAGTGAGAACATATGGTATTGTGGTATTTGGCTTTCCAAGCATATACTTTAAAGAAAAATTGTGTTTTAGTATCTAAGCATCCTAAAGTATGTACTCTTTAGGCCAGGTGCGGTGGCTCATGTCTATAATCCCAGCACTTTGGGAGACTGAGGTGGGCAGATCACTTGAGGTCAGGAGTTTGAGACCAGCCCAGCCAACGTGGTGAAATCCTCATTTTTACTAAAAATCCAAAAATTAGCTGGGCATTGTTCTTGGCACCTCTGTAATCCCAGCTATTATGGAGACTGAGGCAGGATAATTGCATGAACCCAGGAGGTGGAGGTTGCAGTGAGCCAAGATGGTGCCACTGCTACCCAGCCTGGGTGACAGAGCAAAAATCTCCATCTCAAAATAAATAAATAAATAAATAAAGTATGTACTCTTCAGTTTTGCAAACATTACATTTTCAATGTATCTCATTTAGGTAATCAGTATTAGCTTGGTACTGAGCTGTGGTTCAGAAGTACTTCTCACACTACGATCTTTAAGATCCAAATCTCTCTTAACGAAACTCTTCTTCAGGCCTTACATTTCTTCAGTACTGTCCACTTTACCAGTTTCAGAAATGATTGAATGGAATGACACCTTTCTGTGCTCCTAAAGTGAGCATTTTGTCCTGTATCTGTGGTCTCCTTGCTGGCTTATTTCCCACTGATAAAATCAGCAGTCACGTATTTCTTGGAAACTGGAAATAAATTTAAAACTCCTTGTAGTGGAAAGTAACTTTGTTTAAAGTGAAAGCTAAAATAGATTTTCACATTTCACATTGCTATGACGTTTTCTATGTAAACCTCTTTTTAAAAAGTATCCTTGGAAATGGTGTTCATCACATGAAGCAAACTATAAATTCCATGAGGAGAAACAAAGTTCTGTGGGGGATTATCAGAAAGTCTTCAAGTATCTTCCATCAAGTAATTTTTAATGTCTCCAAATAATTAGATATATATGTAGATGATATAAGCGATATAGGTTTTAATAGAGAGATATATCACATCCAATAGCATTTTCAAGAAGGAAATGGTTTTACTGATTATCTTTAACAAATATAATATTTGATTACTGAACTCTGTAAGAAAATTTCTGACAGAAGAAAGTACAAAGACAAGGCACAGGCAAAAGGGAAGTATGTGGTCCAGTAAAATATGTCCATAGCATGGGTCTGGAGAGGTAGTAGAAGATGGAACAGAAAACTATGTTTAGGTTATAGCATGGAGGGTGTTGTGTGTAGGACTGAAAGGTCTGCTCTTACTTAGCTAAGCAACAAGTGAATGTGAAAAAAGCACTGCCTTAGGAGGGCATAGGAAGAGAAAGCTTCAGGTAAGAACTGGGATCTTTGAAATGAGTCTTGATAATGCAGAATGTGAAGGACATTCCACCAAGATGGCAGAATGGTATGTCTAGACATGCAGAGGTGTGAATGTACATTTGGGAACTTTAACATAAGTGGTCATAACTACAATGCATGCCTCTGAATATGCCTGATTCTTTGTGGGCCTTTCATCCAGTGAAGCAGAAAGACGAAAGCTATGCAAGAAGACAAAAACTAAGCATACCCCCAAACAAGTCAGAGGAGCTATGGGTAATAAGGTAGCATTGGGGAAACTATACTTCAGTCATCAAAGATGACTGTGTTCTAGAGTTCCCTGATATGCCTAATGATATATCAGTGTTCTTTTCCGTCATGTGCTTTCATCATGTTTACTGCCAATTCCCCTCCCTCTCCAGCACCCTGGTACAATTTCCCCTGCTTTTGGGACATTGAGTTTTTGTTAATCACCAAGTTACCCACTTTGGCCTTCTATGACTCTAAATCTGTGTCTGTGATGGGGCCTTACTAATTCATACTGTAAACTTACAGATTTTCTTTAAGCAAGGGGAGAGGTCATGATACATGGCAAAGGGATGCCTCTTCCCATAGCTGCTGCTCTAGAGGTCTGACCAATTTATTCATTCATTGCCAATGTGCTATTCAACATCTTCTTAGAGGAACACATAGCCCCAGATCTGTGCCTGGGTTACAAGCAGGGGAAAGGGGCAGGGTGGGGGAAGGGAAAAAGGAAAAGGCCAAGGGTGGGAGGTGGGGCTGGTGAGCAGCTCAGCTGGGCCCATCCAAATACCATCTGCCTTGTCACCAAATGGCAGAGGCCAACAATTTGCACAACATGATTAGTACTGGAAAGCAAATTAAACAGTTATTACAGGGAGGCAATCAATTTGTACCTGGCAATAGGCTTTGAGAAGATTTGTCAGTCTTCTTTATTAATTGAAGAAATGTCTCCAGGGGAGCACTTTCTAAGTATGCTTACTTGGTTACAGCAAAGGCCCAATATCTTAGCAAGTAACCCATTATTATTATTAGCAGTAATATAATAATAATAATAGCAAATATTTTCTCTGGATCAGTAAATCTCAGAGGGTATTTTATTGCTATTATTATTACTGTTATTATGAGAGTATCTTTCTCATGCTAGGCTCTAATTATCATTTTTATGAGTACTGTGTATTCTTTCATTTATACAAAAGGATTTGTTTATGAAGGGACTTTTTTCCTTCCTGCACTGTTGTTCTGAAGTTTAACTGTTTTCAAGAGGAGCATGCCATACTTAAAGGAGGGTGATATATGTTATCAGTGGAATGCTGCCTTCTCAAATAAGGTAGCTGCAATGTCACTAAATGTTCAATAGCATATGAGCATGAATTTTGAGTTTTGAGTTTCCTTTCATTTATTTTTTCCAAGTGTAGTTTGGCAGTGACTAGCTATTTTATGACAGGGATTCCAGTATCAGGTAAGAAATTGTACTTTTCAAAATGATTCCTCCTAACCTGAGAATCAACAGTTTTATGTGTGAGGTGTAATATAAAGAATGCCAAATGATCGAGAGAGATCTGTGCTGCTTTTGGTAGAATAGCGTGGCTGAAATCATGCTTCAAATAATCATGAGAACTTTTAGTGAGCTTCCTTACTCTTGGCCAGTGAGGGCAATGTCAGGAAGACTACCTCTGTCAAACCTAGTGCTTGGATAAAGAACAAAAGTTCAGGTTATTTTCCTGCTACTTAGGACATTTTGTGAACATCTCAGGCAGGATATAGAAAGTAAATATGCCTAGTAGTCAACTAAGAGTAAGTCCTAGCAGCTGAGATGCAGAATGTGCTGAAAACTTTTAGGCAGGACTCATTGTGCGGGTGAATCTTGTTACCTCATTTCATCTATCTCTCTATCTCTCTCTCACACATACACACACATATATACACAGGCTCCCCTCTTTGCCCACCACACTTTTTCTCTCTATCACCACAGGAGAGTTTTTTTACTCCAAGTTCTGAGACACCTCCTTTCTTTACCCTTTGTCAATGGGAGGAGACGTCTTCTAGGCCTGTGCTTCTCAGTCTTTCATTTGTATATGAGTCACTGGGGATCTTGTTAAAATGCAGGTTCTAATTCGGTATGTCTGGGGTAGATGTTCAAATGTTGAACATTTTACAAAACTCTTAGGTGATGGAGATGCTGCTGGTGAGTAGACCAAATCTGAAGTAGAAAGACTTTACACGCCTCACAGCTGTGCTGATTTGGGGTGGACAGAGGCAGAGAGTAATTCAGAATCTTACCAGTCCAGTAATCAAAACTGTGGGTGAAAATGGATTAAAGCTCTAAAATAACTGTGTCCTTCCCGTTGCCCGTGTGCTGCATGCAGTCCTGGATAGCTTTGAATGCGGCCCAATGCAAATTCATAAACTTTCTTAAAATATTATGGGATTTTGTTTTGTTTTGTTTAGTTTTTTGTTTTGTTTTGTTTTTGTTCATCAGCTATCATTAGTGTATTTTATGTGTGGCCCAAGACAACTGTTCTTCTTCTAATGTGGCCCAGGGAAGCCAAAAGATTGGACACCTATGAAAAACATGAGGTTCTCTAAACTCATATACCTGAGAGCCATATTGGTCAAACATCTCAGGGCTATGCTTTTCTTATAACATTAAAAAGCGATCCTCAACAGCTGAGAAAAGGGCCTCTGAGGAAACATTCTAGAATCTTCATTCCCCCAAATCTGGGTTTACATCTTGAATGAAGATTCAGGTGTTTTTCTTTATAACCAAAATAATCTTCTAGAATGAGACACAAAGAGATATGGGAAAACAGAAACATAGAGAAAGATAATAAAGAACACATGAAATATCACAAAGGTTATTTTGGTTATGCCTCAATAAAGCTGGAATAAAAAGAAAACAGAGATGAAACTTTAAAAATACCATTTTAATAATATCTCCAACCACTGTGTTTTTCTGTTTGGTCTAATGAGTTATGTACATAAAGGTGTTTTGGAAAGAAAAGCCCGCACCATCCTGCCTTCCATTGTTTGCACTTCCACAGTAGTCAAGCCCAGTACAGGTCATTAGCATAGTGCTCAGTCTGAGATGGCTTTGAGTGAAGCCCCCAAACAAATTTGATTGCTAAAGGGAACAGGGTTAATTGCCAGCCTCAATGCTTACACACAGAGAGAGGTAAGCATGCCTCACCAGCTCACAAATAACGTGAAAATTAAATTACTCAGCTAACAGGCTGGATGTATTTTTTTTTTCTCTTCCTTTTTCTAATGTACATCAACAGATGGAAGGGTTAAAGATGTGACGGTTGGCTCAGACTGAACATATCCTTTCTGATTCTGGAGTGTTTTTAGCTTCATCTTTGAAATTTGTTGTTTGTTTCATGTTCTTTGTTTGCAGGCTTGGGAAATCAGTCATTTCCTCAAAGAAAATCAGATAGTGGACATAAATCATTGAATCTCTAGGTCATTCATTTCAAACAACCTCAAAGTTCTTTTCACTTCCCAAAGTTCTTATCATATACTGACTGAGGAAAGAATGGATAGCTACACTTTTTGTAGATAGACAGTTGTTCACATAATTTAAAACCCTACCAGACAAGTAATTATACATCATCTCCCCCTTAGTGCTTTCTACCAAGAAGGCAGAGACAGAGGATGTGTTTCAGATGAGGTAGAGAAAAGAGGTCAGGTACCGTATCAGGAAAGCTATGTCCTGCTGTCTTTATTACAAAGGAAAAATGTGCTTTCATCAGAGATTTTACCTAGCAAGTGGGTACTATATATGAAAGAAAGAAAGGGATGAATAATATACTCATTTCTCCTTAACAGGACTGATCTAAAACAAAGTAGCAAAAAGCATAAAATGGTGGTAATATACATCAATCAGTTGGAAAATTAGAATAATTTAATTGTCATGACATCTACAAAAGTCACATAACCTCTTCATGACAAATATTAGCTGTGCAAGACGTTTAAAGTTTCTAAGCCTTACTGAAGTCCTTTTCATCTGTAGAGTGAAGAAATTAATAAATCTGTCCTCCAAGTTTTTGCAAGGGTAAGAGGTGGAGTAAAATGATATTAGCTCAGTGCCTGGAACACAGCAAGCACTTATTAATTGTTAATCATCATTATCATTTCATTTTTTAAAGTTTTGGACTAGATTATGGATTCCCAACCTTTTCATGACTAGGTATCTATTTTTTTTATTTTTTTCAAGAGCATATGTTTGAGAATATTTTCATACCCAACATACCACATTAAGCAAGTAATAATTAAATTGTTCTCCCATTTTAGCTGTTCCAACACATAGCACAGTCGATTAGTGCTTCAGATGTTTGTAATAATAAGTGTTACCACATTGAGTTTACATTCTAATATGAAGTAAAGAAGATCACATTTTAAAATGGCCAAATAGGAACAGCTCTGATCTGCAGCTTCCAGTGAGATCAACTCAGAAGCCGGATGATTTCTGCATTTCCAACTGAGATACCTGACTCATCTCATTGAGGCTGGTTAGACATTGGGTGCAGCCCATGGAGGGCAAGTCAAAGCAGGGTGGGGCATCACCTCACCTGGGAAACATGAGGGGTTGGGGAACTCCCTCCCCTAGCCAAGGGAAGCCTTCAGGGACTGCACCTTGAGGAACAGTGCACTTTGGCCCAGATACTACACTTTTCCCGTGGTCTTTGCCACCTGCAGACCAGGAGATTCCCTTCAGTGCCTACACCACCAAGGCCCTGGGTTTTAAGCACAAAACTGGGCAGCTGGTTAGGCAGACATTGAGCTAACTGCAGGAGCTTTTTTTATACACCAGTGGTGTCTGGAATGCTGGCGAGATAGAACTGTTCACTCCCCTGGAAAGGGGGCTGAAGCCAGGGAGTCAAGTGGTCTACCTCAGCAGATCCCACCTCAACAGAACCCAGCAAGCTAAGATCCACTGGCTTGAAATTCTCACTGCCAGCACAGCAATCTGAAGTCGACCTGGGATGCTCGAGCTTGGTTGGGGGAGGGGCATCCACCATTACTGAGGTGGTTTTCCCCTCACAGGCTAAACAAAGCCACTGGGAAGTTCAGACTGGACAGAGCCCACCCCAGCTCGGCAAAGCTGCTATAGCCAGACTGCCTCTCTAGAGTCCTCCTCTCTGAGCAGGGTATCTCTGAAAGGAAGGCAGCAGCCCCAGTCAGGGGCTTACAGATAAAACTCTATCTCCCTGGGACAGAGTGCCTGGGAGAAGGGGGCACCTGTGGGCACAGCTTCAGTAGACTTAAACTTTCCTGCCTGCCAGCTCTGAAGAGAGCCGCTGATCTCCCAGCACTGTGCTCGAGCTCTGCTAAGGGACAAACTGCCTCCTCAAGTGGGTCCCAGACCCCCATGCCTTCTGACAGGGAGACACCTCCCAGCAGGTTTTGACAGACACCTCATACAAGAGAGCTCTGGCTGGCATCTGGTGCATGCCCCTGTGTAACAAAGCTTCCAGAGGAAGGAACAGGCAGCAATTTTTGCTGTTCTGTGGTCTCTGCTGGTGATACCCAGGCAAACAGGATCTGCAGTGGACCTCCAGCAAACTCCAACAGACCTGCAGAGCCTGACTCTTAGAAGGAAAACTAACAAACAGAAAGGAATAGCATCAATATCAACAAAAAGGATGTGCACACAGAAATTTCATCTGAAGGTTGCCAACATCAAAGACCAAAGGTATGTAAGTCCATGAAGATGACGAAAAACCAGTGCAGAAAGGCTGAAAATTCCAAAAACCAGAATGCCTCTTCTCCAAAGGATAACAACTCCTTGCAAGCAAGGGGGAAAAAAACTGGACAGAGAAGGAATTTGATGAATTGACAGAACTAGGCTTCAGAAGGTGGGTAATAACAAACTCTGCTGAGCTAAAGGAATATGTTCTAACCTGTTGCAAGGAAGCTAAGAATCTTGAAAGAAGGGTAGAGGAATTGCTAACTAGAATAACCAGTTTAGAGAAGAACATAAATGACCTGATGGAGCTGAAAAACACAGCACGAGAATTTCATGAAACATACACAAGTATCAATAGCCGAATCAATCAAGCAGAAGAAAGGATATCAGAGATTGATGATCAACTTAATGAAATAAAGCATGATGACATGATTAGAGAAAAAAAGAATGAAAAGGAATGAACAAAGCCTCCAAGAAATATGGGACTATGTGAAAAGACCAAACCTACGTTTGATTGGTGTACCTGAAAGTGATGGGGAGAACCGAATCAAGCTGGAAAATGCTCTTCAGGATATTATCCAGGAGAAATTCCCCAACCTAGCAAGACAGGCCAACATTCAAATTCAGAAAATAAAGAGAACACCATAAAGATACTCCTCGAGAAGAGCAGCCCCAAACCACATAATTGTCAGATTCATCAAGGTTGAAATGAAGGAAAAAAATGTTAAGGGCAGCCAGAGAGAAAGGTCGGGTTACACACAAAGGGAAGCCCATTAGTCTAACAGCAGATCTCTCAGCAGAAACCCTACGAGCCAGAAGACAGTGGGGCACATTATTCAACATTCTTAAAGCGAAGAATTTTTAACTCAGAATTTCATATCCAGCCAAACAACTCTTAATAAGTGAAGGAGAAATAAAATCCTTTACAGACAAGCAAACGCTGAGAGATTTTGTCACCACCAGGCCTGTCTTATAAGAGCTCCTGAAGGAAGCACTAAACATGGAAAGGAAAGATCACTTCCAGCCACTGCAAAAACATACCAAATTGTAAAGACCATCGAAATTATGAAGAAACTGCATCAACTAACATAACTAATGTCTAACTAACTAACTAAATAACCCAAACTAACTAACTAAATAATCAGCTAGCATCATAATGACAGGATCAAATTCACACATAACAATATTAACCTTAAATGTAAATTGGCTAAATGCTACAATTAAAAGACACACATTGGCAAATGGAATAGAGTCAAGACCCACTGGTGTGCTGTATTCAGGAGACCCATCTCACATGCAAAGACTCATATAGGCTCAAAATAAAGGGATGGATAAATATTTACTAAGCAAATGGAAAGCAAAAAAAAGCAGGGGTTGCAATCCAGGTCTCTGATAAAACAGACTTTAAACCAATGAAGATTAAAAAAAAAAAAAAAAAAAAAAAGGGCATTACGTAATGGTAGAGAGATCAATGCAAAACGAAGAGCTAACTATCCTAAATTCACAAATATATATGCACCCAATACAGGAGTACCCAGAGTCATAAAACCAGTTCCTAGAGACATATAAAGAGACTTAGACTCCGACACAATAATAGTGGGAGATTTTAACACCCCAGGGTCAATATTAGACAGATCAATGAGACAGAAAATTAACAAGGATATTTGGGACTTGAATTCAGCTCTGGAGCAAACAGACCTAATAGGTATCTACAGAATTCTCCACCCCAGATCAACAGAATATACATTATTATTAGCACCACATAGCACTTATTCTAAAATTGACCACATAATTGGAAGTAAAACACTCCTCAGCAAATGCAAAACAACGTAAATCATAACAAACAGTCTCTCAGACCACAGTGCAATCAAATTAGAACTCAGAATTAAGAAACTCACTCAGAAACACACAAATACATGGAAACTGAACAACCTGCTCAGTTGTTCAGAATGACTACTGGGTAAGTAATGAAATTAAGGCAGAAATAAGTAAGTTCTTTCAAACCAATTAGAACAAAGACACAATGTACCAGAATCTCTGGGACACAGCTAAAGCAGTATTTAGAGGGAAATTTATAGCATTAAATGCCCACAGCAGAGAGCAAGAAAGATCTAAAGTTGACACCCTAACATCACAATTGAAAGAACTAGAGAGGCTGGGCATGGTGGCTCACGCCTGTAATCCCAGCACTTTGGGAGGCCTAGGCAGACGGATCACCTCAAGTTGTGACTTTGAGACCAGCCTGAGCAACATGGAGAAACCCCATCTCTACTAAAAATACAAAATCAGCTAGGCATGGTGGAGCATGTCCATAATCCCAGCTACTCAGGAGGCTGAGACAGGATAATCGCTTGAACCTGGGAGATGGAGGTTGTGGTGAGCTGAGATCATGACACTGCACTCCAGCCTGGGAAACAAGAGCAAAACTCTATCTCAAAAAAAAAAAAAAAAAAAAAAAAAAAAAAAAAAAGAACTAAAGAAGCAAGAGCAAACAAATTCAAAAGCTAGTAGAAGACAAGAAATAACTAAGATCACAGCAGAACTAAAGGAGATAGAGACATGACAAACCCTTCAAAAAATCAATGAATCCAAGAGCTTTTTTTTTTTGAAAGATCAACAAAATAGACCACTAGACAGACTAATAAAGAAGAAAAAAGAGAAGAATCGAATAGACACAATAAAAAATGATAGACTGAGTGCAGTGACTCATGCCTGTAATCCCAGCACTTTGGGAGGCTGAGGCAGGTGGATCATGAGGTCAGGAGATCGAGACCATCCTGGCTAACACGGTGAAACCCCATGTCTACTTAAAAAAAAAAAAAAAAAAAATAGCCAGGTGTGGTGGCAAGCGCCTGTAGTCCCAGCTACTCAGGAGGCTGAGGCAGGAGAATGGCATGAACCCAGCAGGCAGAGCTTGCAGTGAGCAGAGATTGTGCCACTGCACTTCAGCCTGGGCAACAGAGTGAGACTCTGTCTCAAAAAAAAAAGAAAAATTGATAGAGGCGATGTCATCACTGATTACACAGAAATACAAACTACCATCACAGAATACTGTAAACACTTATATGCAAATAAACTAGAAAATCTAGAAGAAATGGATAAATTCCTGGAAACATACACCCTACCAAGACTAAACCAGGAAGAAGTCAAATCCCTAAATAGGGATTATCCCTTGTTATTGTTACCCTAATAACAAGTTCTGAAATTGAGACAGTAATTAACAGCCTAGCAGCCAAAAACAGCCCAGGACCAGACAGATTCACAGCCGAATTCTACCAGAGGTACAAAGAGGTACTGGTAGCATTCCTTCTGAAACTATTTGAAATAATAGTAAAAGAGGGACTCCGCCCTAATGTAGTTTATGAGGCCAGCATCATGCTGATACCACACCTGGCAGAGACACAACAAAAAAAGAAAATTTCAGACCAATATCCCTGATGAACATCGATGCAAAAATCCTCAATAAAATCCTGGCAAACTGAATCCAGCAGCACATCAAAAAGCTTATCCACCATAATCAAGTTGGCTTCATCCCTGGGATGCAAGGCTGGTTCAACATATACAAATCAATAAACATAATCTATCACATAAACAGAAGCAATGACAAAAACCACATGATTATCTCAGTAGATGCAGAAAAGGCCTCCGATGAAATTCAACACCCCTTCATGCTAAAAATTCTCAATAAACTAGGTATTGATGGAATGTATCTCAAAATAATAAGACCTATTTATGACAAACCCACAGCCGATATCATACTGAACAGGCAAAAGCTGGAAGCATTCCCTTTGCAAACTGGCACAAGATAAGGACGCCCTCTCTCACCACTTCTATTCAACATAGTATTGAAAGTTCTGGCCAGGGTGATCAGGCAAGAGAAAGAAATATAGGGTATTTAAATAGGAAGAGAGGAAGTCAAATTGTCTCTATTTGCAGATGATATGATTGTATATTTAGGAAACCCCATTGTCCAAAGCCCAAAATCTCTTAGGCTGATAAGCAACTACAGCAAAGTCTCAGCATACCAAATCAATGTGTAAAAATCACAAACATTCTTATACACCAGAAACAGACAAACAGAAAGCCAAATCATGAATGAACTCCCATTCACAATAGCTTCAAAGAGAATAAAATACCTAGGAATCCAGCTTACAAGGGATGTGAAGGACCTTTTCAAGGAGAACTACAAACCACTGCTCAAGGAAATAAGAGAGGACACAAACAAATGGAAAAACATTTCATGCACATGGATAGGAAGAATTAATATCATGAAAATGGCCATAGTTCCCAAAGTTATTTATAGATTCAGTGCTGTCCTCGTCAAGCTACCATTGACTTTCTTCACAGAATTAGAACAAACTACTTTAAATTTCATATGGAACCTAAAAAGAGCCTGTAAAGCCAAGACAGTCCTAAGCCCAAAGAACAAAGCTGGAGGCATCATGCTACATGACTTCAAACAATACTACAAGTCTACACTAACCAAAACAGCATGCTACTAGTACCAAAACAGATATATAGACCAATGGAACAGAACAGAGGCCTCAGAAATAACACCACACATCTACAACCATCTGATCTTTGACAAACCTGACACAAACAAGCAAAGAGGAAAGATCTCCTATTCAGTAAATGATGCTGCGGAAACTGGCTAGTCATATGCAGAAAACTGAAACTGGACCTCTTTCTTACAACTTATACAAAAATTAACTCAAGATGGATTAAAGACTTAGCAGTAAGACCTAAAACCATGAAAACCCTAGAAGTAAACCTTGGCAATACCATTCAGGACATAGGCATGGGCAGAGACTTCATGACTAACACAACAAAAGCAATGGCAACAAAAGCCAAAATAGACACATGGGATTTAATTAAACTAAAGAGCTTCTGCACAGCAAAATCAACTATCATCAGACTGAACAGGCAGCCTACAGAATGGGAAAAAATTTTTGCAATCTATCCATCTGACAAAGGGCTAATATTCAGAATCTACAAGAAACTTCAACAAATTTACAAGAAAAAAAAAAAACATCAAAAAGTGGGCTAAGGATATGAACAGACACTTCTCAAAAGAAGACATTTAAGCAGCCAACAAACATATGAAAAAAAGCTCATCATCACTAGTCATTAGAGAAATGCAAATCAAAACCACAGTGAGATGTCATCTCATGCCAGTTAGAATGGCAATCATTAAGTCAGGAAACAACAGATGCTGGAGAGGATGAGGAGAAACAGGAATGCTTTTACACTGTTGGTGGGAGTGTAAATTAGTTCAACCATTGTGGAAGACAGTGGTAATTCCTCAAGGATCTAGAACCAGAAATACCATTTGGCCCAGCAATCCCATTACCGGGTATATATCCCAAAAATTATAAATCATTCTACTATGAAGACACATGCACACGTATGTTTATTGCAGCACTATTCACAATAGCCAAGACTTGGAACCAACCCAAATGCCCATCAATGATAGACTGGATAAAGAAAATGTGGCACATTTACACCATGGAATACTATGCAGCCATGAAAAGAATGAGTTCATGTCCTTTGCAGAGTCATGGATGAAGCTGGAAACCATCATTCTCAGCAAACTACCACAGGAACAGAAAACCAAAGGCTATATGTTCTCACTCACACATAGGAGTTGAACAATGAGAACACATGGAGACAGTGAGGGGAACATCACATACTGGGGCCTGTTGCGGAGTAAGGGGGTTATGGGAGGGATAGCATTAGAAGAAATGCCTAATGTAGATGATGAGTTGATGGGTGCGTCAAACCACCATGGCACATGTATACCTATGTAACAAACCTGCACATTCTGCATGTGTATCCCAGAACTTAAAGTAATTTTTTTTAAAAAACCACATTTTAACTAAATCGTGTTAAACTTTCAGTTTTATCTTGAATGAATATGAGCTGATTATTCAAAACATCTCAAGAACCTAGTTGTTCAGAGACCCTGGACAAGGACAGCCTGCAAAGTCATTTCTATAACTAAAACTCTATTATCCTGTGGTTAAAGTTCTTCAGTGCCAGATAGAACCATGATGTGATTTCAGGGACACTGGAAGGTATCTCCACCCCTTCTAAATCCCATCAGCTGAATGACACCTGCAGTTTAGCTTACAGCTTCAGAAACTGGATCACAATGAATGCAAGAATAATAGGACTGCTGGGATCTCACTCAAAGCTGCTCAAAATACTTACGATACCTACTTTGCTTCCTTAACCAAGAAATCAAAATCCAGAAAGTGAACACCAGCATACTCAAACCAGTTAGTGCCATAGTCAGTATATCATACAACCTTTCCGAGCTGGAGAGGGATGTGATCTTTTTCTGGCAAAAGGAATAAAACTATCAAATCTGTAATAAATAGAAATTATTTTACCTTTCACACATTTCCATAATTTCCCCTGCTGCTTCAGCTAATTAATTATCAATGCTATTTGTGTTTAGACAGAAGGGTTTGTCTCCTTCACAGCCCATCTGCTTCTTGGTAACCTTGCTGTGAAGTCACTGCAAAGCAGAGTTGCTGATAAAGCTATCATCTCCATGACAACCCGCTGCTATGTCACAAATGCAGGAGTGTGACCTCACTGCAGTTAAAAGGAGAAATCAAACTGGTGTCTGATGTGTGAGGCGATAAGAATTTTTAATTAGACACATATTTTATTCATTTTTCCCTAGAAATATAAGAAGGATCATTATAGGGAAATATTACTACAATAACCTTACTGCTAATTATTAAATACTAAATGAACATTTTAATATTAGTGGTACAATATACATGTGCAAGCGGTTATACTTGGGTGAAATGTCCTATGTAAATATTATATTCATATCCTGAAAACACTCTATAATTGCTTTGTTGTGTATCTCCCAGCAAAGATGACTCATCTTCTGGTATGAAATTTACCAGGCTTGAGAAAGTAAGCAGCTTCTTCTTCATTGATTGCATCTGTTTGTACAGCAGCCCATATACGGAAGGGGAATTATGACATGTAGCCACTGTGTCTCTCCTACAGAAGCAGCTAAACACACTGAGTGAGACGGTGAATTCTGAAATCGACCCACAGGAACTGTTACCATAAGTTCTGATCAGCGTGTTGTTTTCTTCTTTGGATGGTTGGTTAACTAGTTACTCAGTTGTAAGATGCGGGCAGTAAATATTACAACGTGGGAGTGCTGCATCTCTCTAGCTGTCAGAGAGCTAAAGCAACACCATTCATTGGCCATTTGTTGTGTGTGCATGTACTAGATACTGTTTAGAGGGGGTATAAAAAAGAGAAGAGGTGCACAGCCTGCTCCCTGTAATTGTTTACCGCGTTATGGGAGACTGACAGGATCAACAGATACCTGAAAGCACAAAGGGATGTAGAATTGTCATGTTTCAAGATTAATTTATATAGGTGCTAGGTGTAGAAATAAAAGAAAAGGACATCAGACAAACTTGACGTTAGATGGCAATTTTCAAATTGATGATTAGAAAGTAAGAATATAAAACAGCATCTTCTAAGTGTTTACTATGTGTGAGGTACCATGCTAAGCACTTTGCATTCTTCCTATCATTTCATCCTTTCAACAACCCTAGGACATAGGCTTTATGGGACATTTTATAGATGAGAGGATTATGGTATATTTTATAGTTTGGGGGTTAAGTAATTTGTCCAAAGCAGTAGGCAGCAAATTGGCAAATTTCAGAACCTGTGTATTATAGAACCTACAAATGTATGGCAAATTTATGCTGCCTGGGAAGATCAGATAGGAAAATGGCATAAACACAGTGCAGAGATGATAATAAGCAACATCCTGTTGAGGACCAGTCAAATCCCCTTTGTTCCACTCTTCTCATTTGAAGTGACCTAAGGCATCGCTGGATGGACTGACTTCCCTACAGCTTTACCCATAATCCCTTCGAATTCAAAAATACCTTTTGCTTTCTTGACTAAAGAAATATGTAAGCCAGCATATGTTACTTGAAAATAATTCCATTCTAGGAATCTTCCACATTTGAACATTCTTGATTTTTAAGAATTAACTGAACTGTATGGAAAGACTCAGCAAGATTAATATATTGTTGGAAAGGATAGATTCTACTTTTTCCTCACTTGCCTGTGTACTTAAAACTGCAGTTATTTATAGACTGTGGTTTAGGCATCTTTTCCATTATATAACATCCATTGATCTATAACACTCATATGCTTTCCGATATAAATATTTCATCCAATGTGCTCGCGGGTATTATGCTCTCATTTGTCCCTGAAAACACTAACGAGGAAAAATACTTGGATGAGTTAAGAGACAACAGTGTATTCTTAAAGCCAAATAAGTTAGATTTGTGTAAGTGGGGATGGGAATTATTGGTTGGCCTTAAAGTTTAGGTTCTAAATTGGAGGCAACTGAATGGTTCCAAACATTACTTATCAGTAATGTTGTATGAGCTAAAAGATGTGTTGTTTAGCTTTTTCTTGCTTATATAAACTCATACAAAATTTACATTTTTAAGAGAAAACAGCAGAAACGAGATCAAACTGTTCCAAGTTACATAATTTCATCTTTTTTTTTTTTACACAACAGTGTCACCAGGACATTAAGCACACATTATAAATAGGCATACTTCATTTATTTTAATCAGTGCATAGTGACTTAATCTGTTTCTTTTTACAGATGAAGTTGTTTACAAGGTTTTTGTTTTTATTGTATGGTTTGTTTTATTTTGTTTTGCTATTACAAAGAATGTTGCAATGAACTTCTTTATACACATATTTTGCAAAATTGGTGAATATCTCTGTAGGATGAGTTATCAGAAAAAGAATAGTTAGGTCAAAGGAAATACGGAGCACACATTTTTATGGATATTTCCAAAGAGTGTACAAAGTGCATCAACGTCAATGTCCACCAGCAGTGTATCTAGTGTTTCAGTGTATTTCCCTTCAGGATTATATAACATAAAATTTTAAATTTTTACAGTTTTGATGTTTTGTTCTTCTAAAAATTGTTCATGTTATTGTTCTCATTTTTCCTATTGAATAGTTTAACATTTTATCCATGGCCAGTCACAGTGGCATATGCCTATAATCCCAGGATTTTGGAAGGCTGAGGCGGGCGGATCACCTGAGGTCGGGAGTTCAAGACCAGCCTGGCCAACCTGGTAAAACCCCATCTCTACAAAAAATACAAAAATTAGCCGGGCATGGTGGCACACACCTATAGTCCTAGCTACCCGGGAGGCTGAGGCATGAGAATCCCTGGAGCCTGGGATGCAGAGGCTGCAGTGAGCTGAGATTGTACCACTGCACACGAGCCTGGGTGACAGTGTAAGACTCTGTCACCCACCTCCACAAGAATAAATACATAAAATAAAATTTGATAAAATGATTTTAATATTGAACATATTAATCCTTAGACTATCACATGGGATAGAAATAGCTTTCACAACTCTCATTTTGCTTTTGACTTAGTTTATGATAAATTGGAAAGTGGCCAGAGTTTTTAAATTTTATGCAAATTTATCAAAATTTTTTTGGCTTCTTGATTGTAATTTTCCCCTTCAGGTATTTTAGAAAAAAAAAATGTATTTCTCTTTCGTCCATATTAGTCTTTTTCTTTCTTTTATTTTTCTGTTTATATATTTATTTATTTATTTTTTCTCCTTGGACCTTATCTTCATGTATGATACAAGAAAGGGATCCAGTCATATTTTTTAAAATACTGGACTAATGTTGCAACAACATTTTTTAAAAATCTACCTTTTATTCACCATTATCAAATGTTATATCCCCTTCAGTATTTATCTCTCCATATTATTTTTCTTGTTCATTGTCATTCTGAAAACCTGAGCCAATATAAACTATATAAAGTATTGTAGCTCAGTATGTTTTAATATTTAGTAGTCTCAGTTTCCCTTCTTTCACTGTATTTTATTTTATTTTATTTCATTTTTTGAGACAGGGTCTCACTGCACTGTGGTTTCCCAGGCTGGAGTGCAGTGGCACGATCTCGGCTCACTGCAGCCTTGACCTCCCAGGCTCAGGTAATTCTCCCACGTCAGCTTCCTGAGTAGCTGGGACTTCAGGAGTGTGCCAACATGCCTGGCTATTTTATTTATTTATTTATTTATTTATTTATTTATTTATTTATTTATTTTTTATGGTACAAACAGGATTTCATCATGTTGTCTAGGCTGGTCTCAACCTCCTGGACTCAGGCAACCTGCCAGCCTCAGCCTCCCAAAATACTGGGATCACGGGTGGGCTACTGCATCCGACCCAGGTCACCATCCCTGGCCGACTTTTCTTTTTTAAATTATATTTTGTTTTTATCCTGACTTTTCTACATGCTTTTTTTTTTCCATTTAAAACTTGGATTATCTTGGTATTTCAATTGAGATTGTGCTAAGTTTATAGAGAAATGATATCATTATACTATTGAATCTTTATCCTAGAATGACATGTTTTTCCATGTATTCATTTTTACATCCACAGGGTAACTAAGTATTAATATATTCCTTTCTTAGTTTTTATAATAACCTCTATAAATTCTGAGATAAAATAATGCTGATCATCAAACATCTAAAATATTTTTATTTTCATTGCTCATTCCATTTTCCTGATGTGATTGCTTTGTGTCTTCTCATTTAACCTTGGAAATTTAAAAATCCACAGCAGTGAATTAGTCCTTCCAAATTTTGGAGACTAGCCTTTTAGCTATGAAGGGTTAATCACACAGAATTTGAATAATGGCAAATATTACAAACAGTGTAGAGCAACTGCCCCTTATTGCTTTTCACTGGGTGTACAGTCATTACTGGTGCAGAATTGAGTGATTTGGATGAAGTTTGCTTAAGGATCATGGTCATTATATATTTATGAATAACTGCAAACACTATTTAGGATAAGCCATTCCCTGAGAATTGACATGCCACATCAGGGACTGGATGATAGAATTCCCAGGCCTGTGTTCATGGCACTAACAATCTGTTTTATAAGCCAGCCTCTGCAAACTAATGATCACAGCCACTAACCATTCTATTCTCATTTTAATAACAATTTCAAAGAGGGGAGAAAATCAGAGAAAAAAAAGATGATGGATGTAATGTTTAGGCTACCTCCCAAACAGTAAAATTCATTTAACCTTATTTGGAAGAATAACAGAAATAAACATGCACACTTCTAGTAGTATCAGTAAGACATTGCCATTTGTACTTATATTCTCCCTTGTATTCTAATCCCATTTTTCCAGAAGAGAAAAAAAAATGTATTTCTGCACATAGTAATCAAATCCTCATATATTTTTTCTATTTTTGTTTTTGTCATCGATGTGTTTTAACAGTTAATAATCACTGTATCCTTCTGAAACTATTCAAGTAATTGCTTAATGTTCTTTTCCATTACCAGATTTTATTTAATTAGGGAACAATTTCATCTAAAGGGAGAGGTGTCTGATCTTGGGAACACAGAGGATAATCTTATCATTGACCAGGCTATATAGCTTTGTAGAGTTCAGAAGTCAACAAACTATCTGCTGTCTGCCCCATCTCACTCCTCTTCAATATTATTTCCTGTTGTTATGCCTGTTATTCTACTACCAAGTTCAGCATTGCCAATCTTGACAAGTCAACAAATGGGCTTAGTCAAAGAATAAGTTGAATATTTTTTTTGGATATTCTTTGGGTGTCTGATGTGTCTCAAGCATATATATATTGTCCACTAGCCAGATCTAGAACTCCTAGTCTTGTGACATATTATCAGACAGCAAATGATGTTGTAACATTATCTACTAAAAGTTTCTGTTGGTGTTGCCTTAGGAAACTGGGACTAAGAAGACTGAAAGGATAAATATCAAGCTATGTCCCATTCAGCCCTCCCTTCTTAGACTCAACTGAAATCACCCTAGTGTCAGGATAAGAGGTAGGTGAGGGCCAGGGATACTGCATAAGATTCCCTCACAGTTCACAAGAACATAGGGCATTCTAAGCTAGAAAGGACGTGGGCTTCCTGGTGTTCAATATTGTGGGAAATCATTTTTTGAATGGTGGCTACATGATGCTGAGGTGCCATTTAGCAGAAATGTGAATCTCTTATGGAAATTATGTAGTTTCTCAGGAATAAAGAAGATGTGTGCATTTAATTGAAACAAAAAAATGGGAGAAAATATGGAAATATCACAAGGACCCAGGAAGAATGAACAGAATAATTTGGGTGCCCTCTCTTGGACATATTTTCTAGTAGCTGGCAGGCTCATGAAATAATTGCTCCTGGAGAACATACAGCTGTGTTACCACTTATGTGGCAAAGCTGCAAGTGTATACCCTGGGAACTCTGTGGGACCTATGACTACCCTTCAGAAGTCTAAATTCATTTTAGTTACATAAATGCTGGAGAATAACTTTCAGCTGTCTCCATGGTACTGCCTTGACTAGTACTCTAGAAATAAAGCATTCAAAAAAAGTTAGGTTATCAGTCCCGAGCAGAATCCAGAATAACAATAAACCAATTACATCACTGTTTAATTCTCCACATAATCTAACTCTAGACAAATTTGCCTCACCTCTTTCCTTTCTCAAGTGAAAAGTGATCGACAAGTAAGTCTAATTATGTTACTATGGTCTTATCAATGATTTTCCTTTGTTCTTAAAGACGAAACATCATAATTGATACAAAATAATTTTGTGTACTCAGACCCCTACAAATATCTCCAATCTCATCTCCTATCAGACGATTCTTTACTTCCTGGAATCCAGCCCTATCCGCCTTCTATAACACCATTTACTCGTGTTCCTTGCTGCCTTCACAGGGCAATTGCATGTGATATGTTCTCCACCTAGACACCTTTCCTTCTCCTTTTTGCTCTTTAAGACACCCTTTAGATCTTGGATGAGTAATATTTTCTTGGGAAGTCTTCTTTGACTTCCCTGAGCAGGTCAAATAATACTCCTAGATTTTCAGAACATCATATACTTACCTTTGATGGTACTTATGACATTTGCATTTTCACATTTATCTATATGATTCGATCAATGTCAACTTCCCTCACTAGACTCTAAGCAATTTGAGGAGGGAAATCAAGCCTGTATCGTTCACTGCTGTATCTCTAGTGCCCGTAGGTGTTCCCAGTATATAGCATGTGTTTAAAAAAAAAAAAGTGTTGATTAACTGAAAGTTGACTTTAACTCATTTCTGTATCGCCATCAAAAATCACTAGGAGTTTGGACAAGCAGAAAAAAGTCCAGCATAAACGTTTCACTGGCTTGGCTGCAGAAACAATATGGAAAATTGGGGTCTTCCCTGCCCTTAAAGAACATCATCAGCTGGGCTGAATAAAAGATGCTGAATTCAGCAGTGGTGACGCCGGATTAAGAAAAGCAATGTAATCTAATGGTTGCTAAGATAATGCTTCAAAACCATTAAGAAAACAGTGACTAGATAAATTTATCAAACAATCATGGAATGTTAAAGCTGGAAATAATCCCCAACATTATGTAGAAATAATCTCCCCCTTTTAAAAATAAGAAAGCAGAAGCCCTGCGTGCAGAATTGGGACAATAATTCAAGGGTCTGTACATGTAATGCTTGCTCTCTTTGCCACACCATTCTGTTTATAAAAAATAATAGCTGCCACAGATACTTGGACTTTAAAAAGAAATTGTAAAAAATAAAGTAAATGGGATTCATATACTGTAAAAAGATAATCTTAGCCTTGTTTTTTTCTTGTCATACAAATAAAAAAGACCAAATATTATCTCTGAAACACATTATGTAGAAAATGGCATTATGGCAATCATCCAAAAAAGCTTTTACTCTTTCTGGAGTATTATTTGCATACATTAAAACAATTTTTTTAATGTAAAAGGTAGTTCCTCTTCTTGCTCCATCCAAATGTGATATGATAAATAAGAGAGGTAGGAATTATAGATTAGAATCTCATTCCAGGAGTTGGCCAATTATCTGGTTAGAGATTTCCTGGGCTTTAGGGAAAGTTTCATTTTTTTGGTAATCCAGTTTGAGGGAGTTAACTTATGTCAATATTTTCAGTATACACATCTTAACATAGTTATTTCATCTACAGCAATTTAATTTTCAAATTTCTAAAACTATTGTTTCTATGTGAAAACCATTATGTTAACATGGAGCTTGATTATAGAATGCCATCAAAAATCAACTAACACACATGTAAATAATAGAAAGAGAAGAAAAGTCAACCACCCAAATCTTCTATAAACATAAGGTGGCATCCGATAGAATGACCATCTTGTCAATACAATTTGGATATTTTGGAATAAACACACACAAACACAATTATACACACACACTCAGACCTTTGAAAAAACTAGAAATATAATGGCATGATTCTGGTGGATATTTGCTCTATCTCTTTATTGCTTAAATTCATTTTGAATTAAATGTACTGTATTTATAGTTAAAATTACCTTTTCTAGTTTCATTTAGCATGTCAAAATAAATTAAAGAGTAAAACTAGAACCTTCCTCCCATGTTAAATTTTCCATTGCATACCTACTAATTTAAGTTTGGCAGTGTTGTTTTTTGCTAACTTCCAATTCAACCCAGAAAGTTATAGTAAGATATTATGGGGATGGTGCCCAAAGAAAGCATTCAGACAGCAAAACATGTTCCTCATTGATAACTTTTGAAACAGAGGTGGATTTACTGTCAGACTGATAAAGCATAAGCCCCTCATTTTCATGTGCTGCTTTCTAGACCTTGAGAAGGACTGTAGTAATGCTATATTTCTAATAATGAATTATTTTCTTAAAGGGTCCTCTCTCCCAATGTCTAAGTTTTATGTCACAAAAAATTTAGTCTGACTCTGCTTTAAGTCAAGTGGGGAAAAAAAATTGCAGGAATCTCTAGATGGTCATTTATTTTGTCTATTAAATTGAATATTGGTGAATGAATATCTTCTGTCTTATACTTTTGATGCTTCCAGTCTTGAGTATGAACAAGTTCATTTCTGAATGTTCTCTCATTATTTGTTAACTACTGCACATGTATGGTCCAGCCAGTAATAGATTGCTCTGTAATTAGCTGAATTAGCCCTAGAAATATTATTTTCTTGGACCTCCTCTCATTCTTCCAAAATATTTCAATTCATATCCATTTTCCAGCCAAATTTATGTATTCTTGCATACATGTAGCTATAAAGGCATGTTCCCTTTCTCTATTCATGGCTCCTGGCTTTATGCACTAGTCTGCTCAGCTTACGACTGCTGCCCTCACTGATATAGTTCTGAGGGCAACATCTCACTATTAAAGGGAGTCATAATCTCTCTGCTGTCACATTTCATAGTGGCTTTCTAGGAGACCAAAAAAAAAAAAAAAAATCCATTCCTGTTTCCTTGAAGGAGGTCCTCTTTTATCTTTATTACATCTTCATTCTCTTTTTGTTTCTTTGGCCAAAACACAAGGGGCCAGAAGGGTAGCAGCAGATGAAGAGAAGTTCTGCATCATGTTGAATCTCTGGCTGTATCTAAAGTCAACTTCAAAAGTGCCATATCTCTAGGGGAATGTGAAAATAATTCTCTGGGTTTTTGTTTGTTTGTTTGTTTGTTTTTGTTTTTTTAAAAAACACTTTAGAAAGGCAGCTTTAGTGGAGGTGGCAAGAGGCCACAGGAGACTCTCCAAAGGTTGATTCTTCAAGTGAACTTGACATTGAAATATGAAAATGGAGTTGGTGAGATACTTGCTGCCTGGGAGATGCCACTGGCTTGGCACAGCTTCTGATGAGAGGCCACATTTAAAGGATTCATTTCTGCCTATAACTGGCAAGAAAAAATGTTTCATATTAGCAACATGGCCAGTGAGAGCCATTCTCCCAATGGACCCAGATTTCTCTGTCCTAGGAGTTAGGAAGAAGGAGGACAAGTTCTTTTGTTTTTTTAATATATTCTTCTTTTTGTTATTATTGGTTTCTAAGTTCGAGGAGAAAGTACTTGACTTCTTTATTATTTTGCACTTCTGTACCTTTTGCTGAACATAGTAATTCTGCAATGGTAGCTCAACTTAAAAGAATCTAACAGCAAAGCTCTTCTCTAATACAGTACTAGGTATTAAGCACCTACTATGTGTTTCTGGATCAGTTTCTTTTGAGATTATATCTAGTGTAATCTGTCTATATTGTCTTCTATATATAATATAGTAATATATATAATCTATCAATCTGTGTACCTTCATGATCTCATTTACTCATCACACTAACCCCATGAGGTAAATATGACCCTTTCTCATTTTTCAGTTGCAGAAAACAAGGTCAAGGGAATGTATATGACTTGTTTGAGCTCTATCTAGTAAGTGGTGGACCTGGGATCTGACTGTGACTCCAAGCACATGTACTGCGAGGTTACATGCAATTTATCCTATTTGCCACCAAGTGACATTTACTTTCAGGCAATAAGGCATGCTTGTTGGTAGAGATAAGTGTTGGCCATATTATATCCATATTATACTTTCAGAAACCAGTTAATAGAAGAGAGTAAGAATTGTCCAATACCTGCGAGACAATCATGCTGAAAGTTAGATCCTCCAAGTGTTGGTGCCAGTGTTAACACACAAAGAGATTGGGTTTCATGATGAGAGCACTCATATAAGAAAATTACATCTACTTCTTATTGCAACCAAAATATACCTTTGCTATTGAGAATTTCTGTTTGCTGTTATTGCAAATGCCAGTAATTTACACTGCTTCTGAAAGAAAAAGAGAGGAAAGGAGAGATAGGATGTTGTATCTAGATTCAAAATCAGATTGGATTGTCCCGGATATTGACCTGAAGGTATTGCAGCAGTTAGTAACCATAAATAAGAGTATCTGGGGACAAAGTTAAAGCTCATTAGGTTACATTGTACGTGCTGTGGTGAATGCCGGAGAGACAGGTGTGAGCAAATTATCGCTGGCTCAGTAGTTCCCTAGAAGATGGTAGATTCAGAAAACTTTCAGTTTCTCAGTTGTGCCCTGAGCTATATCTAATGAACACTGCATTCTGAACTCTTTGGGCAAAGCAGATGAAAAACTGTAGGTGTTAGAAGTGGCTTCAGTGTGTGCTTTCATGCCTCATTGCCTAGTTCTTAACCTGTTGCAGATTGTGTTTGAGGATGAAAGACAAAAGTGTAGCAGTAGCTTCCTAACATATGGGAATATTTGTTTCTGTATGCATTTTCCCCCTCCAACTTTGTTTCTATGACAAATCCCTTAAAATGTAGTAAATAATTTTCGGTGTTAGTATCATAGCAACAACAGGTCTGTGTGGGTTGGTTGCTGATTTATATCTAAAATGAATGGCATCTTTCAGAATGAAGGATGGTTGCAGCAGAATGCATGACTGCATGTACTCTCTGTTGTCAGAGTAGCTTTGTACCTGTACATCAATGCTAGCATACTTGACTATACCTGCAGCTAGCACAACACATGTTCATGTCTGGCATCCTCTTTAAATGATTTAAAAAGAATGCACATAGTGTAACCTTATGCATGGTCCTGTTCCCATCTCATAGGAATACAGGAAGGACTTAATGACAGTACAGCATTTCCCCAATGTAGACCCTCTGTTTTATTCTTTCCAGATGACAAACTACCCATTGCTTTCTGGGGCAAAAGGCAGGGATAGGGCTGGATATGCATTTTCTTTTTTTTTTTCATTTTTTTTTTAATTATACTTTAAATTCTAGGTTACATGTGCACAACCTGCAGGTTTGTTACATATGTATACATGTGCCATGTTGGTGTGCTGCATCCATTAATTCATCATTGACATTAGATATATCTCCTAATGCTATCTTTCCCCTCTCCCCCTATTCCATGACAGGCCCCAGTGTGTGATGTTCCCCTTCCTGTATCCAAGTGATCTCATTTTTCAGTTCCCACCTATGAGTGAGAACATGCGGTGTTTGGTTTTCTGTTCTTGCGATAGTTTGCTGAGAATGATGGTTTCCAGCTTCATCCATGTCCCTACAAAGGACATGAACTCATCCTTTTATACGGCTTCATAGTATTCCATGGTGTATATGTGCCACATTTTCTTAATCTAGTCCATCATTGATGGACATTTGGATTGGTTCCAAGTCTTTGCTATTTTGAATAGTGCCGCAATAAACATACGTGTGCATGTGTCTTTATGGCAGCATAATTTATAATCCTTTTGCTATATCCCCAGTAATGGGATGGCTGGGTCAAATGGTATTTCCAGTTCTAGATCATTGAGGAATCACCACAATGTCTTCTACAATGGTTGAACTAGTTTAACGTCCCACCCACAATGTAAAAGTGTTCCTATTTCTCCACATCCTCTCCAGCACCTGTTGTTTCCTGACTTTTTAATGATCACCATTCTAACGGTGTGAGATGGTATTTCCTTATGGTTTTGATTTGCATTTCTCTGATGACGAGTGATGATTATTTTTTTTCATGTTTCTTGGCCACTTAAATGTCTTCTTTTGAGAAGTGTCTGTTCATATCCTTCGCCCACTTTTTGATGTTTTTTTTTTTTCTTGTAAATTTGTTGAAGCTCCTTGTAGATTCTGAATATTAGCCCTTTGTCACATGGATAGATTGCAAAAATTTTCTCCCATTCTGTAGGCTGCCTGTTCACTCTGGTGATAGTTTCTTTTGCTGTGCAGAAGCTCTTTAGTTTAATTAGATCCCATGTGTCTATTTTGGCTTTTGCTGCCTTTGCTTTTGGTGTGTTAGTCATGAAGTCTTTGTCCATGCCTATGTCCTGATTGGTATTGCTTAGGTTTACTTCTAGGGTTTTCATGGTTTCAGGTCTTACTGTTAAGTCTTTAATCCATCTTGAGTTAATTTTTGTATAAGTTGTAAGGAGGGGGTTCAGTTTCAGTTTTCTGCATATGGCTAGCCAGTTTCCCCAGCACCATTTACTGAATAGGAGATCCTTTCCCCATTGCTTTTTTTGTCAGGTTTGTCAAAGATCTGATGGTTGTAGGTGTGTGGTGTTATTTCTGAGGCCTCTGTTCTGTTCCATTGGTCTATATATTAGTTTTGGTACCAGTATCATGCTGTATTGGTTACTGTAGCTTTGTAGTATAGTTTGAAGTCAGGTAGTGTCATGCCTCCAGCTTTGTTCTTTTGGCTTAGGATTGTCTTGGCAATGTGGGCTCCTTTTTGGTTCCATATGAACTTTAAAGTAATTTTTTCCAATTCTGTAAATAAACTCATTGGTAGCTTAATGGGGGTGGCATTGAATCTGTAAATTACCTTGGGCACTATGACAGTTTTCACAATTCTGATTCTTCCTATCCATGAGCATGGAATGTTCTTCCATTTGTTTGTGTCCTCTTTTATTTCATTGAGCAGTGGTTTGTAGTTCTTCTTGAAGAGGTCCTTCAGATCCCTTGTAAGTTGGATTCCTAAGTATTTTATTCAATTTGAAACAATTGTGAATGGGAGTTCACTCATGATTTGGCTCTCTGTTTGTCTGTTATTGGTGTATAAGAATGCTTGTGATTTTTGCACATTGATTTTGTATCCCAAGACTTTGCTGAAGTTGCTTATCAGCTTAGGGAGATTTTGGGTTGAGACGATGGGGTTTTCTAAATATACAATCAAGTCATCTGCAAACAGACAATTTCACTTCCTTCTTTCCTAATTGAATACCTTTTATTTTTTTCTCCTGCCTGATTGCCCTGGCCAGAACTTGCAACACTATGTTGAATAGGAGTGATGAGACAGGACATCCCTGGCTTGTGCCAGATTTCAAAGGGAATGCTTCCAGTTTTTGCCCATTCAGTATGATATTGGCTATGGGTTTGTCATAAATGGCTCCTATTATTTTGAGATATGTGCCATCAATACCGCATTTATTGAGAGTTTTTAGCATGAAGGGCTGTTGAATTTTGTCAAAGACCTTTTCTGCATCTGTTGAGATAATCATGAGGTTTTTGTCTTTGGTTCTGTTTATATACTTGATTACATATATTGATTTGCGTATGTTGATCCAGCCTTGCATCCCAGGGATGAAGCCCACTTGATCATGGTGGATAAGCTTTTTGATGTGCTGCTGGGTTTGGTTTGCCAGGATTTTATTGAGGATTTTTGCATCAATGTTCATCAGGGATATTGGTCTAAAATTCTCTTTTGTTGTTGTGTCTCTGACAGGCTTTGGTTTGATACGCATTTTCTAAACATAAGTGGGGAGGTAACTGGAAAGATTGGCTACTTCTTAAACACTTAAAAATCTCCTGTTGTAGTTCTACTTTTATCTTACTTACAGTGGTCCCAGGTGCTACAAATGCCAAATCCTTGAAGAGCGAAGTTGTTTCTACAGAGTGAATTTGATGTCTCTTAGCTTTCTAGTTTAGAATTTGGCATTCTCAGCTGTCTATGTCAATTACTACTAGCAGTTTTGCTTTACAGTTTCCAAAGTTTTATTATACTCATCCCTCCCCTTTCCTTTTGTTGTTTTTTGCCTTTGTCCCTTTAAAATATTTCCCCCCTTTTGTCAGTTTAGTGAAAATTGGGAAAGAAGCAGAGGCAAATTTGGGTTCAACCTGCCATCTTTAATTAGAAGTGTGTTTTATTGTTTACTTGGTCTCTCCTAAATATCAGTCTTTCTTTGAAAACCATGGTGTTATGCTACAGTATGAGT
Organism: Chlorocebus sabaeus; assembly: GCF_047675955.1. Classification (NCBI taxonomy): domain Eukaryota; kingdom Metazoa; phylum Chordata; class Mammalia; order Primates; family Cercopithecidae; genus Chlorocebus; species Chlorocebus sabaeus. Next base: position 36,597,836 of record NC_132925.1, on the reverse strand, counting down.
CTCCCTGAATTGTGGTGATGCCAAGGAAGAAAGAATTTAGATGAGTTTTTGAAAAGACATTAAATTCAACTCACTAATTCGGAAGCCTCTGAAAAGCCATGGATGAATTGAGAGCTACTGAATACCTTACCCTTCAATAGACCAAAATTTCAAGGTCTAGGCCTATTACTGGGAATTGTCTTTATCCTGAAATATGCCTTAACCCCCTGTTACTATACTGGAATATAATAGATTTTATTTAGAATTATTACTGTCATCCAATTTGCTACTCATATCCTCAACTGAAAGAAAAAGTGTTGACACCATTGCTTTGACCTTGAAGATAATTTGATTCCACCACATATTTGATTTTTTTGACTGTTATGTAAGAAACACTTGTCAGTAAATTTGAGAAGTGTTACAACTGACCCAGGAAAAATTAGACTTGTAGAAGTCAGGTAAACTAAAAGCGCACATAGTAAAGTTTATTATAATTGAAAACTGACTGAAGAAAAATACCTCATGGGAACACAGAACTGCAAAAATTGACCTAAAGTAAATTAGAAATAATAGAAACAAGTGGAACAAAATATAATTGAGAACAACTAAAACTCTATAAAATAACATGTTATAGACAAAAAAAATTGATGAAACAATAAAATATTCTTGACAAAATTTAGATCTGCAAAAATGGTCCAAAATTGGATTTTATAGAAAAAACACATATAGAAGCACAGAAACTCTGCGTGTAAAATGAAGAAGCCATAATTGATTAAATTCAATATGAACAAAAGATTGTGATCTTTCAATTATTCATTGTACAATATACACAGAAAAAAAATTGATCATAGTAAAGACAATTTTAGCAAAGCAAAAATGAAAATAGAAAAAGATGGAAATGAGTTAAAAGCATCATATAGCGTATTGATCCAAGAATGAAATTGGTAAATAGAATTTTGTTCAGAATCTTTACAAAAATCAACAATGTTGATATAATTTTGATTCAAATATTTGTATGTGTAACAATTATATAATATATTTTTGCTGTCAAAATCTCACTGTCCTTAACATGTTCTCAAGATAGTTTTTATGGCAAGATCACTTTTTACACATAAATAATGAGCTATGAAGGCACAGCTACAAAAGCACAAGAGTATGTGGATTAATTCAATATGCGGCATTGAAGTTCACCCTAAGCTAGAAGTTGTGTCAAATTGAGCCAAGGTTGTGGCTTTCTCAGTTCTCTATGCCTTTTTCAGAGAGACATAGCTGGGATAGTATTTTGCATGTAATACAAGTACAATACACATCTTTCGAATTTATGCTTAACCCTTGAGCACATTTTTTTAATGGCCTGGATCACGTTTCTTTCTTTTGTGTGTGATATGTTTGTATGTTGCCCATTCTAATTACTTCCTCCTTTCAGCCTAAGGTGAAGTTCCTCTTCTGGCAATCTGACACACATATATCTCCTAATTCGCAGTAGATCAAAAGGCCAGAAGAAGTTCATTTACAGTTTTTGTTTGTTTGTTTGTTTGTTTGTTTTTTAAGATGGTGTCTCACTCTGTTGCCAGGCTGGAGTGCAGTTACGCGATCTTGGCTCACTGCAACCTCCACCACCCAGGTTCAAGTGATTCTCCTTCCTCAGCCTCCCGAGTAGCAGGGACTACAGGCACGCCCCACCACATCCAGCTAATTTTTTGTATTTTTAGTAGAGATGGGGTTTCACCATGTTGGCTAGGATGGTCTCGATCTCTTGACCTTTTGATCTGCCCGCCTTGGCCTCCCAAAGTGCTGGGATTACAGGCATGGCCCACCCCACCTGGCCGAAGTTCATATTCTTTTAACTTCTAATTTAACCTATTGTTCTCCTCTTGCAAATCTACCTTGAATTTGTTTTTTACCTTTATTTCCTGTGAATCAGCCCTTAAAAAGTGTCCAACTTTGTGCTAGATATCAGATAGGTTAATAATCACATGTAACTTTATGATAACAGATAAATACTTCCTAAATGTATACGTAAAAGTAGTACCATAGTCCTAAGGGAAAATTGAGAGGTGGAATTTGTCAGAGCAAATCATGGTAAGATATATGGCCTATTCTCAAGAGTGAAATGGCCTGCAAAAGTGACTGGTCTTTTCAGTGTTGGATGGGAAGAGCATCCTGTTTTCCGGGACAGCTTTTAATGTGGCTACACTTTTTGTTTGAAATGCTATCCAGTGAAAGACACCTGTATGCAAAAGCAAATATATAAACAAATCCTATGCCAAATATCTGTTATGTGGACTGTGTCACTTTAGATTATACGTATTGATTTGTCCTTCCATTCATGCTAATCTTTGAAGATTGGTTCTTTTTTGAAACCACTCTAATCTTGTAATAAACGTGCACATATTAAGGATATCATGTGGAAAGGAGAGAATATATCCTAAATATGTATATGTATGCCTATTTTTTAAACAAGTGTGGTTATAAAAGGTTGATTGTACTGCATTGTTGGCAGAAGGAAATTTTTAGAAACTGCAATATTTTTAAACAATCCACAGTTCAATAAAAATGCAATATCAAAAAATTAAACTAAGAGGCATTACTCTTTACCTGATAAAAATATTTATAAGAAAATACAGCTTAGAATTTAAAAGAGCAATCAGTGATCATAGTGTAATTATCTTATGTTAAAATTAAAAAATTGAGACCCAAATAGATTCAATAACTTATCAAAGCCTGGGAATCTAGTGAATAATTGTCTGTTTTCTAGGACAAAAATCTTGCATATGTAAAGTAGTTCGTGTTTAGTATAGATGTTATTTGCTAACCCACCTTTATTATCTAAAGCAACACAAAGTGTACATTTGATGAATTGTCTCAGAAGGTGAATGAGTTTGGAAGATCAAGGAAGCAGGTAATTAAATTTAGTGATCTAATATATGCAAGGCATTGAGCTAAGTTCTTTATATCGAGAGTTGTGAAACAATGAAACAATTCATGTATTTAGCTTATTGTTGTGACAGTCTATGTAAGTTGCCAAAGGCAGTGAAATAAATATTGGAGCTGGAATTTGAACCTAGGTCTTTCTGCCTTGAAATGTGTGTATTCTGTTAAACCAGAGTGTCGAGAGATAATTCTCCATAATCCTGGCATTACCATGTGTCTTCTCACCCATCAGAAGGGTTTTTGCTTTCCAAACACTCTTGGAAGTTAGAGTTAGTGATTCTTTAAAGGTAGTTTCAGATAGATATTTCAAGCTGGTAAAGTCTTCTGCTCGCTGCTTTTTGTTTCTGTTTGTTTGTTTGTTTGTTTGTTTTGGAGTTTTGCTTAATTTCCAGGGGTAAAAAAATCCTAATCTCAGCCAAACATGGTGGCTCAGCCTGTAACCACAGCACTTTGGGAAGCTGAGGCAAGAGTATCACTTGAGGCCAGGAGTTTGACAGCTGCCTGGGCAATATAGCAAGACCCAGTCTCCACAAAACTATTGTTTTTTTTTTTTTTTTTTAAATTAGCCATAGGTGATTCCACATGCCTGTAGTCCCAGCTACTCAGGAGGCTGAGGTAGAAGGATCCCTTGAGCCTAGTAGTTCGAGGCTGAAGTGAGCTATGATTGCACCATTACACTCCAGCTTCAACAACAGAGTAAGACCCTGTCTCAAAAAACAAAAAAACAAACCAAACCTCTCTCTTCAGAGGGAATGATGGCCAGGTTTACCAGCAGCTCCTCCTAAAAGTAGGTGTTTCCTAACTCCTAAACTCAGTGCCTAACACCTGCCTGGGATGGCTCCACCTAGCTACTCTGGACCCTGAGGGGCAAGGAAAACATATTTGAGCATACTGTGTTGCTATAAGTGAGAAATTATCTGAGTCCATGACACCTCATTGTCTCCTTAACAAACAAATTTATGAACACATGATGAGAAAGCTTTAGGAGTGGCTTGACCGCTTGACACTCACAACTTCTCCAAACCACAAATCTGCCTGCTAAATTTGAAGAAACTGATTCATTCTCTGACAAAGGCAATGCTCACCCAGCCAAATAATTTCATAATTTAATTCTGGCCATTCTTCTAGCACTTACTTTTTACAAACATTATTTTAAAAACTAATTAGTTTTCAAAAATGTATGATTTTCCTTAGGCCAAAAAAAGTATGATGTTTTTTGCTCAAAGCTTAGATTCCATGGAACTCATTAGAAGCCATGGAAAACCAAATAACAGGCATTAATGCAACATAATAACAAAGAAAATGACAGTTATTTCGTAATTTAATTTAGTTAATTTTCAATTTAGTTAATTTCTGAAAGCTCTAATTTTCACTGTGGTATCAGTGCTGTTTCTTAACATTTGGAAAATTATTCCATGAGCATTTCTTTGGGGCTCCCAGTCAAGAAGGTGGCTACCATTTCCAGCCAAATGCACATCTTTTGCCAACTTTGCTCTTTGAACTACCCTCATTACACTGTTATTCCCAGCATTCTTGATAAAACATTCATCTACTCCTATTTTTGCTTTCAATTATTGCTGAAGTCAAATTATCTCTGATTCATGACCCAGCTGACACCTAGCTAAGATGCATACATTAAACATTCTTTAATCTTTCTCATTAACAAAATGCTTGATTCTCGTAACTGTTGTAGTTGTTCTTTTGTGAGTTGCTTCACATTTAATAGAATCTTCCAAAATGGTAGACTCTACAATTGATTTAAAAAAAAAAAAAAAAAAAAAAAAGAATGCTAGAAACATACTCTCTAAGCTGGTCACAAACTAACCCATGAAATGATGCATCTATAAGCTGCTTAGGATAAATCTTGAACCTATTGGTTACCAGTTCACATAGTTCTGTTGAATGCCGTACGACCTCAGGTATGATTGCGCCCCTGCTCTGTGCAAGCCCACCATTACCCACAATTCTGCTACCACTGGATCTGGTGAGTGTGTGCTCCCCAGCCAATTTGCCTGGCCTGCCCTTCTCAGCTGTGCCCTCTGGAGCAATGGGTTTTGAGAGTATTGAAGAGAAAAAGGTTAAATGGAGACAGCAGAGCAGGATATAATTCTCCAGTCTTTTCAGTAATAACCATGATAAAAAGAAAATGAATATGAGGACCCAGAAAAAGTGTTTGTGTGTGAACAAAAATTTATGATCAGTTTATTTTCACTGAAATAGTCTCTGGCATGAATTAGACCATGGCAGACAGAAGTACTCTAGTCCGTGTCAGGAGAATTAGCTAGTTTTCCATAGTGGATTGATTTTTTTTTTTTTTTTTTTTTAATGTCAGGCTTCAGAAACAAAATGGTCACAGTTGTTCTTTGTCCTATGTTCATACTTTTGTGCCATAGGGGTGAGGCAAATTGAAGATCTTAGGTCACTAATTTCCATGGTATCCTTGTGAGGGAGGACAATGGAAACTAATTTTTCTTCTTTGATAGATACTGAAGCTAAGACAACTCTCTGCAGCCTGTAATTCATTAGTAGGAGAACCCCAAACCTCAACTGAATTTTACAGTTGTTCATGGGCATGAGTCGAGCTCTGCAGAAGCCCTAATCCAGGGAGAGAGGGTGTCACTGTGCTTACTTGGGTGCATTGGGGGTTTGTGATTCTCTCTCATATTCAGTATGATTTCCAAAGAGGGATGGAAAGGTCCAGGCAAGAGAAAATAAGTTAGGGAATTCATGTTTGTTCAGAAACAAAGTCAAGAAGAAATTTAAGTAAGTGGCTTATTCACTAAAATAAAGTGGTGTCATCAGTGCCTGGTATCATCAAGTTTTTGCAACCATCTCAGAAAAGACCTGGCGAAAACCATCAACTTCCAGTTTGTTAAAGTGGAAAAATGACCTGGCGGTGCATGTTATTACTGTCATGCCTGACATCACTTCATCAGGTTCGCTCCATCCTCCCCTGAAATAAATCTTGTTCAGTATGCAGAAGTTCTCTGTCAGGGTTGAGGGAGAAAAAAGGAGCAATAGAATTGTATAGAAGAGTAAGATGAATGGAATTGTATAGATGAGTAAGAGTGTAGAAGAGTAAGAGTATACAATGGAATTGTGTAGAAGAGTAATTTTAAATAAGAGTAAGAGTTACATTAGGTGATTTTAATATCATGGAAGGGAATTTTACTTCATAAAGCCACAGGGGAAAAAAAAAAAAAATAAGAGGTGCATAGCATAGCTAGATAATTCAAAGAAATCCCAAAGAATATTTAGATGGGTACAAACAGTTGATAAGAAGTATGCAGGAATAAACAAGTAAATAAATAAATAGAAAATTAAATTTGAAAAGTAAAAAAATAAAGCTTGTCTCTTCCAAGGGTGAAATAATCAGAAGTTTGGTATATATAATTAAAGCGAAAACAAAAAATTGAGCAAAAACAAAGAAATTTCAGCTCCAGTGTTGCTGTCTAGTGTGCTTTGGTGTAGTCTGGGCATTTATACCAGACCTGCTTCTGGGTTAAACACACACACACACACACACACACACACAAACACACACACATGGTTTGTTGCTTCTGTTTCTCGTAAATATGTACAAAATTCTGTCCAGGCCATGATCACTCAAAAAGTACACTGAAAAACAGCAGTCATGAGCATGTGAAGTTTTCTCAGGGTGGAGCGTTCGTCAAGCCATGCATCAGGATGAGCAGAACAGGCAGATTGCAAGACCTTAGTAATGAGAACTGGAGAGTGGACAATCCTCAGCGCTGAAGGCTCGAGAATTCATCAAAGCAAAAAGTTGTCTTTAAGAAAGGCAGCAGCCACAGCACAATACAAGGGGAGCATTTATGGAACTATGGCTAAATGCAGGAGAAAAAGAAGAGAAGAAAGAAGCTCAAAATCATGTTCCTAGTGAATAAGAATGCCAGACACCTACATATTTGACTTTTCAAGGTGCCTGAGAGCCTAGTAGAACAGAAATTTCATGCTACGCGTGAACCATGTTAGCCTACTTTTTTCAGTAAACACATATTCAGAGCGTGGAAGTTTAATGTGGTGGGGGATTGGATGCTCGCAGCCCCCAGGGTCTGGACTCTTTAATGGGGGCTGGCTATTACACGCCTGCAAAGAGCCAGCCTAACGTGGGGATTTTGTCATTTACTTATCTCCTGATGTCTAGTAGCTCATGGTTCCCAGTGTAATAGTAAAAGCAAAGCACACACTCATTTATATTTTTATTCCGATATTCACTTAACTTATTAATCAATAATTATTGAACAACTACTGTGTGTTAAGCCGAGGCCTGCATAGTGCAGACAAGCGACAGGATAGTACATCAGAGTCACAACTCCAAAAGAGGCACATAAAATATTAGATTGAATTAAGTGCCATGAGAGAGTTGGAGACAAAGTGACAAGGAAATTTAGAAAAAGACAAGATCAATTCTTGTCTGGTAGAAATTAGAGAAGGCTCAAGGGAAGGATGGTATTGAAGTTGAGTCTCAAAGAATGGTTAGAATTCTCTAAGGAAGCGATAGTAGCCTCAACAAAACAGAAAAAAAAGAGAAGATAAAGGAGGTTATGTTGTCTTCTTTTATGTGAGGTTCTGCTCCTCTATTTTATCTATTCCATAGTCACATAAATTCTCTCTCTCTCTCCATATATATATATATATATATATATATATATATATATGTATGTATGTATCTCCCCCAGTAGTGCCTTGTAGAATAATTTGAAAACATTGAACAACTCACAATGCATAGATTGTATGATTTGACAGAGAAAGACCACAAGGCAAAGCAAATGGGAAAATTTAGAAGTACTTTTATTTATTTTGTTAAGAGTAGTACTTTTTGACAAACTTTGAGTTTGTTACCAAGGAAACAAAGAAATAGAGGATCTCTTCTGCTGGCCATATCATTACTCAAATCATTTGCAAAACCACTTGTTACTTTCCCTTTGGGTAGCGATCTTGAACCGAAGTTCTTCACAGAGGACCTAAAAGGCAATCTGTCCTCTAAGAACTTGCGTTTTGAGAGATGACAATGTTCCCAGGTAACTTAACACCAGATATATTTATTCACTGTTGCAGGCCACTTTACAATATGTAAATGGTTTTCACAACATCTTGTTCAAGTCTCATGATAAGTCTATGAAATAAGTTGGGCAAATATTGTCATTATCCTCATTTTATGTAAGGACAAAGACAGTGAGTCTCTGTGAGGACAGGGGCCTCTCTAGGATAAGGCATATAGAAGTGTGAGCACTCCAGATATATTTATTTTGGCTTGCTTTTTTTTAGCAAGTATCACTAAAAGCATCCATCTTTGAATTTCTTTCAACAAATATTTCCAAGTGTGTTACTTAGCCATCTTAAAGTCTCTTCGTTTTTGACTGGATTTTGGCATGGCTTGTGCATGCAGTGAAATCTGTTTTCTGATTTGGGCAATGGTTGCTTTTCAAGTTTTTCTCAAAAGTCTTAAGAATACTCCACTCAGATATGTTGTTCAGAGGTGGGAAATTGAACATTATTCAATGGTATTATGGCATAGATAGCCTAAAGGCTTCCTCTGACTCCTTTTTAGCAGTCAGGGATGTCGTGGATGCAATGCAAGATGTCTGTAAGATGGCTATGGACGACATTGCACACATACATTAAAGTGTTTACTGTTTTCTGTGTATGTGTTCAAACTATATTTTGGCCTACTGGTGTATATTTTAATTACCTTTAGCACAGAGCTCGAAAAAGAAATCAAACTTACAGTGTCCCCATTCCAAATTCTTTTTATTTTTATTTTTTTTCTTTTTTGATGGAGTCTCGCTCTTATCACTCAGGCTGGAGTGCAGTGGTATGATCTTGACTCACTGCAACCTCTGTCTCCCAGGTTCAAGCGATTCTCCTGCCTCAGCCTCCCAAGTAGCTGGGATTACACGCACGCACCACCACGCCAGGCAAAGTTTTATATTATTAGTACAGATGGAGTTTCACTATGTTGGCCAGGCTGGTCTCAAACTCCTGACCTCAGCTTCCCAGAGTGCTGGGATTTACAAGTGTGAGCCACCACACCTGGCCCCCATTCTCAAGTCTACTTAGGTTCTCTTCAAGTTCTCGGTGCCAATGCTGCATTCTTCATCTTGTATTCTCAAAATCCATAGAGAATGCATCACTGAATATACTTGCAGAGCATGGCGACTTGCAGTGCTACATGTTCGGTACCTACAAAGCCAGTCTTCAGCGGTCTCTCTTTCTGTATTGTGAAAACCTCCCTGTTGGGGTGTATCTAAATCTCTATGGGCAAGTAACAGAGCATTCAGGTCTAGTCAAAAGATTTTTCTTCGTTGTGGAGAAGCAGATGAACTTTTTTTTCCATTTTTTTTTTTTTTTTTTTTTTTTTTTTTTTTTAGCTGCCCCCAGTTTTTCCCTGAACCCTGGGAAACTTCTAAAGGCCTCTGAAGGCTTTTAGAGACTTTGGGGTTAGCAGGTACTTTCAGTAAGAGCTTTTCCTTTCATGAACTAATCAGATAGCACGGGGCTGGCTTGAGTCCCTCTTCTGGTTGGCGCCATGGAGATTTATTTCTGTAATAGGCCCACCCAGTGGGGCAGTCCTGCCAGGCTGTTTCTCTTGGATAGGGTGGTTCTGGAGCTGAACGGTTGTCATTGGTGTAATGATTTCTGAAAGGAGAAAATGTGCTTTTCCAAAGTATTGAGAAAGATTCTGAATTTCTGATCCCAGAAAACCCTTCCACTCTCAATACTTTAGAATATTGATTCACATATGCTGTGAAAATTTAGCAAAAGTGAGGGTCACAGGAATTATGTGGGGATTATATAATCCTGCTCCTTTAACAACCTTAAAAAGGAAGAAGAGAGGAGCTTTGCTCTTGCAAAGAAAGGTAAAGCTACCCTTCAGTTACGAAAATTACACACAGCTCCCCACCCTACCACAAAGGATTAGTGTCAGCCTGGAGAAAGATAAAGTCCCTTCTCTTTCCTTTCTTCCCATCAGCCTAGCTGTTCCACATATTTACTTAAAAAAATACGATTCATATTTTGAACCTCATGTATGGTTTGTGAGATAATGGAGCCTCCCTGCAGGGCATGATTGTGGACAGACCCCAGTGCCAGGCTATCTTTCATTTTCCTTTCCTGGTAATCTCTAGGCTCATGGATTACACATCAGAGATCATTTTTTGTAATGAAGCTTTCTCTAGGACACTTTATCTTTTACCTCTGTTTCTTAAAAGTCTGTAGTTGATTTTGTTTCTGATCAAAAATATTCAAGCTGTCATTATTTCAAAAGATGAATTTAAGATATTAAATTAAAGAGAAGAGGAAGGAAGGTACAGTGTAATTGATAATTAGGTGAACTTCATTGTAGCCTCCTCTGGATAACTCTCTGGTCTTTGAGCTGGATTTTGAAGAGTAATGAGTTTTTATCCGAAACTCACTTTGTAGCCAGTTGGAGTCTCGTTCTCTCCTCTCAGTGTGAGCTGTCTTTGGTAAAAGGCTTATCAGTGGTAATGGGCAAGCCATTCACCCCTATTCCTCAGACTGCTGTGGACTGATGACCTGACATGTGCACTGCCACTGAATAATGAGATAAGGATCAAATAGAACCTGGTCTCATCAGCCCACATCAGAATGGGCACATTTTCACAAATTATTCAGGGACAGCAACTGAATTGCTGTCAGCTAACTGGATGCATTACGGAAGGAAAAATAATAAATTTTTTCCCCAGATTATTCAGGTGAACCTCTCTGGTCTTGAATTATTTCACAGAGATATAGTGTAAAAATTCTGTATAATGTCATTTAAATTTAAGATATACTTTGGCTTACTTTGAACACTGGACAAGGATTCTCTGCTGCACATGAAAGAAAATGATTCATTAAATAATCTGATCACACATTCCATAGCCAAATAATGCGTGAAAGGACAATCCTAAGATCATCTGGGCTCTATGAGAAATATCTGAAGTATATTTTCCTATTTTGTTAAATCACTAAAAAAATCCATAACTAAATAGATTTAAACAGCAGCATGGACTGCAGTTTAGCTATTGATGAAAAAGCATAGTCTCTGAAGCCAGATCATTTGATTCAGAACCTGTCCCTACCATTTTTAGCTATATAATCACAAGTAAGTTACTTTACCTCTTGGAACTTCAGTTTCCCCATTTGCAAAATTAGCACAATAACAGTACCTCCTTAGATTGGTTGCTGTGAAGGTGGAATGAGATACTTAGAACTGAAGTGACCAGATCTGGTTTACTCTGGGCTTTTCTGTTGTTATGATCTCTAATTAAAGAGTCATGCCTAGATTTATGTTCTATTCCCATGTGCTTGATTGATTGAATTTCATAACATAAACATTCAAATACTGAAAGTGGCATTCGTCAGCAAGGCAGAATCCTCTGTGAATGTGAGACCACTGCAGGTAATGTGTATCATGTGCTCTTGCCAATAGTATAATATAAACATCAGTCACATAATATTCAAGATCCAGATGTGTCTCCAGGCATCCAGCCTGGGGAAACTTTTAGGTTGTAGGCCCTCGCAATGTAGAGCCTTGAGCATGGAAGAGAAGGAGCACTGCTCACATCCATGCAATTAATGAGGAGATTTCCTGTGCTGCACTGAGAGCACCTTCCAGGCTCTAACCCTCTTAGGAATCATAGTTATAGCACTGAATCCCTTACATCGAGCTGGTTTGAAATCAGATTCTCTCCATAACTCTGATCATCCTAATCTCCTGATTAATTATTCATTCTTTTATTATGTCTTTCCCACTCTTCAGACTTTGGCATTGCTTCCCTAGATAGACACTTACTTTCCTCCCTGGATGGCATATAGATCCTCCCTATAGGGTCATTGTCTTAAACATAGTTTATAAACTCCTTCCAGTCTAGCCCAACCTTTAGCACTCTATGCTCAGTATTTCTCTATGTGAGCATCATTCCCTTTGAATTTGCTTCGATCTTTTAGCAGGATATAGATATTATAACATTGATATGGGTCTATCTAGTTCTTTATATAAATCTGTTAGTCCCATAGCTGGGGAAGGTCAATTGAATGAGGTTCTTGCTTCCTGCACATGTTCTGTAGTATCACTTACTGTTTGTAGGAACATGGCTTCTCTTTCAGCCTAGTTCCTCTAAGTATCTCAACATTAAAAATTATAATCAATTATCAGAAATTAGGTTATGCTGCAATAGCAAGTGATCCCTTACTTATATCCTAATTTTTTATAGTAATAAGTACGATTTCAACTCATTCAACACGTGTAACATGAGTCGGCTTCTGTTCTGTGTCATCTTCATCTTAGGATTCCAGCTCATGGAAAAGCTTCTGTCTGGATCATCATCATTTGGGAAAACCAAATTATATGGCCATGACTCACTTCAACAAAATGGGAATGTATAATTCTCCCACAAGAAGGGGTCATTGTAAGAAAGATTACCAAATGCGAGTGAGCAATGAGGTCTGCAATTATAGCGAAGAGAAGGCTTCACATTATAGAGAAGATTCTATCTAGACTTAGAAATTCTTCAGATCCCTATCACAGGAGGCTCAACTTCTGGCTCTCTGTATCTCCAAATTGTACACAAAGTGGTAAAATCCAGTAATTCAGAAATTACGGTTTTTAAGTTAATAGTGAGGTAGGCGTATGTCCTAATTTTTAAAAAAAGTCCTTATTTCAGAATGTATTTGAAGAAGCATAGTGACTATTAGAGAGAAATTGCTTGCAATTGTTCCTTTTGTTACTGCCCACTTTATCCAGCCACAAAAGATCAGAAAAAGCAAATCAAGGTCGTTTTCTAAATTATGTATTTGTTTGATATTATATGAAAATATGAGTAAATATACCATCAAAAGCTGAGCTTGGTTATAAAGACAAAACACGTATATAACCAATTTATTCAGATCAAATGGGCATGATAAAAACTTCAAATAAATATCTGATAAGGAAGAAATACCTGGTAATAAAGAAGCTAAAAAACAGATAGCAAAATTTTATGTGAACCCATGGGTAATATAACATTACCGTAGTAGAACTGGCAACAAAATTAATCTAATAAATGGGAAATGCATAGTATATCAATTCAATAACTCTGTAGTGAAAATACTATTTCACTTTCCCAATAAAGTGGCTTATCAAATTTTTTTTTTTTTTTTTTTTGGAATAGGAATAAGAATTGAGAATTTTAAAAAACTCTCTCAAATTCCTTTGAAGGAATAAAAGAAGAGCAATGTAACTGATTTTCTGGGGACCATAGAAAACTTGTTTAGTTTAGGTTTTATATGAACAAAGGTAGGTATTCTCAGATCAGATATTGGCTGAATTTCAGTGAAACTGCAAGAACATTGAATAATTTGGGTCTTGGCTAGACAAAGCTGTATTCCATTGAAAAAGAAAAATAATCGATTTCTATCTCTAAAGCTCTTTGGATATACCAAGGTTTTATTATTATGCCATATGCTCAGTTTAGTATGCAACAAAGATACTACTTAGTATAAATTTGCAATGAAATAAATAGTTGCAAATGAAATAAATAGTTCACAGATTGTGACAATGGCAATTGAATCACAATCTGGTTAGACAAAGGATGTAGGAAAGTAATGAGATTCAATGATGAAACATGTGACTTCACCTGCATTTGTGTTTTACCTTTGCCCAGCATGATGCAACACTTCCTTTAACTTATTACTTATCAAATATTCCGAGGAGGAAGTTGCTACCACAAGATGTTTCTAACACTATTTTGCAAATGGAGAAAATGAAGAAGTGTGTTATGAAGCAGATATAACAAAATTGACTAACAAAGTCTAACATGTTCAACTCTTTAACTCTAGCATAATACACTAAATAGTCTAAATTTTTCTCCATTAAGCAGAACCCAAAGAATGACTTGTAATGTCTACCTTACTTATTCATGGTCTCCAAACTCAATCATCTTAATAATGCAATTGCTGATGGGGGATTAACAACCCTAAATCTCTTGAAGTTGGTGGGATGTCATGTGGCAAAAGGCTAATTAGAAAGGCCTTGATTGACTTCAGAGGGAAGTTTGGCCACATGCTCAATACCTCTGTGGCTAAATCTGAGTTCCAAGAGCCTTAGAGATACTCTGAAATGTTTTGCCATTTGGGAAATTAAAATTTACAGTGACAAAATTGCATATGTTAAAAAAAAAAAAAAGCAAAACAAAACCAAAAGAATGACTTCAATTAATGGGTCAGCTTTGGGAAATGGATTTTTTCTTTGTTAAGAACCAAGGGACTGGATAAAGATTCATCAATATACAGTACTAGGTAATTCTAATTAACTACTGTAAGCAAGGCGTTTGTCTCACTTAGGTTAGGAACCACAGGGGAAAATAGCACTTCCTTCTTAATGCACAGGCATCATCTAACATTCTGCAAAAGAGAGAATTTTGTCTTCCGTGGAAATCTTTGATTGCTCTCCAGCTAATATTTTTGTTAATCAGTATTTGATTAGGTATTTTTATTTTCAAAGTACTTTACAATTTTAAATTTTATAATAAAAATATTCTTCATCACTACTTAGTTTTTAACAATGTATAAAAACTTGGAAAGTGGAACTTGCGGGGATACAGGGTTAGACTATGGAGTTTCACATTATGTGGGAATGTAAAGAAAAACTGTCACCTGTGTCATCTATCTGATCTATATCTTCTGCCGATTTGGGGTCTTTTATTACTTTTTATTAAAATGACAATTAATTATTGGGTAAGTTATGAACATTTAATAAATTGATTATTTAATTGTTTTTTAAAAATCTCCTTTAAATTGTATGCATAGACATATTTTATATACACAATGTGGTGAATATTAATATCTATTCTGTAATTTTTACCTAATATAAATATTTTGCCATTTATCTAAATACTGATTAGTTTATTATCTATGTAACATTTTGTTGTATTAACATGTTATAATTTGTTAAACTATTCACTATATATAAGCAAAATGCTTATATTTTGTTTCCTATTGTCGTTGGGTTTTTTTGCAATATTGTTGATATTACTGCAATAATTTTTAGATTTCTGCTGAATTGTTTTCTTTAAATACTAGGAGTGAACACACTGAATCAAAAGATATGACTGTCCTCAGGCTTTTTTTCTACATATTGTCATTTGCTTTATGCATGAATTACCAATATATAATGCAGAGATTAATCAGTTAGTGTACATTGTCGTCACAACATTGGCAACAGTGGAAGTTGTGACAGAAAAAAAGGATACTGCATTAAATTCTATATAGTGTTTCAGGCTTACTTAAATTTGCATTTCTTTGACAATTAGCTATTTTTAAGCTAATTAAAGCCTCTGGAATCATTAAAGTTTGATTCTTTGAGATTTTCAGGTGAGCATAAAATTTAGATTCAGGAACTTCACGAATGGAACTTGTTATATAGAAGCATATTACTAAATAAAATTATTTATAAGGTTGAACTCAGTTCCTTATAAAATGTACCAAAAGAACCTTGTTAAAAGAATGATCTCATATTAAAGAGGCTTGAAATGAATTCATTATACCAAGACATGTACCCCAGGGCATGGCTGCAGTATTTCAGATTGTATTTGTCTTTGATTGAAAACTTGATTTATTAATAGCATTTCACTCATTCTTTTATCCATGTGCATGGTATAATTCATGTTCACCTTCCTTTCAGGAAGGCCACTGGAAGAAAATTTTGTTTGTTTGTTTCATCTTTTTCTGGTTTCAGAGTTTATTAATAAGCTCAATATAAGGAATAAAGGGAAAATTTTAAATACTTTTTAGGAGGTAGATCCTGTTACAGGCACTTTAGGCAGAGCTAGAAGGTGAGAATTGGGCCTCTTATTTTATAATGCTAATATCTCCTAGTTTTGAGGAGACAGTTGGAACCAAGGATCAAATTCCCTCTGCAGTGTTTTTGTTCAGTGGTCACAGAGCCTACACTGAAACATCTCTGTGGAGTGGGTTTCCTTGCCTTCTAGTTTTGACTCATTAGTTATTTACATATTTGACTTCATTTCATCTGTGCAGTAGCCCTCATAAAAAAAAAAAAGTCAATGATAGTCAGAGATGTTACATAATGTGTCCCTATTCACATAGCAGTTACCTGTTAATATCAGTATGTCTTTTTTAAAAATCTGCCCTCAAATGCCTCATCAATGGCATCTATGTCATGTTGTTTCTGGTCTTTGGCAGCTGACATTACAAATTAAAATGTACTTCCTTATGGCAGCCTCTCATATGAAATTTGAAGGTTTCACTGCTGTCTCTCATGAACCTTCTCACCTGTAAGGTTATAGATCACCGTATCTGCCAGTGCTTCAATCTTGGACTATCCAGCCTCCAGAACTTAGGAAATTCTGTTGTGTTAGTTTTCTTAGAGAAGATCTAAGTAATTCTGAACAAAACGTTGGTAGAAATATAAACGTGCAACCCAGGCAGAGAATTGCCAGGGGCATGGGATCACCATAGAGTGCTCCCAACAGGACAGTGCCCAACACAACCATAAGGGCAGGGTATCCCCTGAGACTACAGACGGGTAGAGCCACCAGCATATAATACCAGCCCATTAGAGCTGCAGGCACACAACTTTAACCATGAGTGCTGCAGTGTGGGCTATGCCCAGCAAAACCTTGGGGTCAGCACCACCCAAAGCCAAGGAAGCAGGGCCAGCTAGAGCCTTGCAGGCAGAACACCTGCCCAGCAAAGCTGCAGAGGTGGGATCTCCACCCCAGTGTGTCCACAAGGTGGAACTTCCACCCAGTGGGTCTGGAAGGCAGTAGTGCAGCTCCAGTGGGTATAGAGGACAAAACATTAAGGCAAAGAAGGTTATTTTCAAGCCTTAAGGTTTAATGTTGTTTGCCCTTTTTGGGTATTGGACTTGTTCAGGACCTGTCACTCCTTTCTTCTTTCCTATTTCTCCCTTTTGGAATGGAATGTCTATCCAATGCTTGTCCCAACATTGTATTTTGGAAGCACATATCTCATTTGGTTTTACAGGCTCACAGTTAGAGGAGAATTGGTCTCAGGATGAATTATACCTTAAGTCTCATGCATATTTGATTTAGATGACATTTAGACTTTTGAGTTGATGCTAAAACAGTTAAGATTTTGGGGGGCTATTGAAATGGAATGAAGCTGTTTTGCATATGAGAATGACATGCATTTTAAGGGATAGGGTAAAACACAATGGACTGAATGTTTATGTCCCCTCAAAATTTATACATTAAAATTTATACTAATCTCTAAGGTGATGATAGTATTAAGATATGGAGTCTTCAGCTGGTGATTAGGTCGTAAGTTCAGAGCTCTCATGAAGGGAACTAGTGTCCTTATAAAGACAACTTCATACTTCATAGAGATTCCTCGCTCCTTCTGCCATGTGAAATTACAGTAAAGAGATTGCCCTCTATGGAAAAGCAGGCCTCATCAGACACTGAATCTGCTGGCACCTTCATCTTGGACTTTCCAGCCTTCAGAATTAGGAGAAATACATTTCTGTTGTTTATAAGCTACCTAGTCTATGGTACTTTGTATAGTAGCCAAATGGACTAAGATACCATGTCTTTCAATCCTGCTTTATCTGACATTTTTTTCAAATCTCTTTCCCACTCTGATTTCACATCAGTTTTCTGATTATCCTCTTAAAAATCATGTATTATAATAACACTTATTAATTGCAATCCATGTGTAATGCTAAGTGCCTTACTGTAAGATAAACATTTTATACTCATGTACTGAAGAAGCTGAGACATAGGGGTTTTAAAACACATCACATCACAGAGACAAGAATTGGCAGGGCTGAGATTTTGATACAGGACTGGTGTCGTTCCAATGCCCATGCTTTTAGCTACTGGGCATTATGCATAGTCATGCTGTTACCAGTGCAGATAAAGTGGGGCTACTGATGGCCTTATTCTAGATACTACCATTCCATTGAGGTACCCACCCTTTTCTTTAGAACTATTTGACAGTCACATTAGTCTGTGGGCCCATGGTAGACCGGCTTCCTGTCTGCCAACTTATCTAAGTGTGCCAACTTCCCTTTGTTTGGTTTTTATTTTTAATTTTTTTTTTCTATTAAACTAAGTAATCTGCAATTGGTGTCTGATCCCAAATGGAATACTGTTCCTTAATCTTACTTTGTTTACAAAAGTATCTGGGGTAAATACCATTATTTACACCCAAACCCTCTCTCTGAGGTTCAAATCAGATACAAAATTTTCAGAACACCTCAGTAATGAAGAAGATAAATGACATTAAACATATCATCCAAAAAAATAAAATGTTTAACTAAAATAAAATTGAGAATAAATATGCATTTCCCCTTATCAATAATTGAAACTAATTAGGTTGTTTCTTACTTATTACAGTGATGGATATTGAAAGATATAGTATTAAACAGATGGCTTTTGAAATTAAAATGTAAAAACTAAATTTTTGAGATGATGCTTTATTTACATTAAAGAAGAACTGTCATTTACAAATTGTCTAGTTATTATTACTGTTTAAATTCAGCGCTGTATATGTGGACCATTTCTTCATCTTGCATTTTCCTAAATCTTCTGATAATAAAACTAATGAGAAGCTTTTCATATGCAATTCCTTCACAATTTAGGAGAGCATATATGAAAACCGGTTGTGATATTGCATCAGCACCAGCGGTAGTAGTAGTTAACTGTAATAATAACAGACACAGTAATAATAGTAAGCATCTTGTGAGCCCCTTGTTAATTCAAAACAGCTTAACTTATACTTCAATGTTCCCAAAAGCAGAAGATCTGGTAATTGTATAGACTATCTCTTCCTGTCTCCCTTACCTCTGGGCCAAATCATTTTCCTCAAAAACCACCCTCAATTTTACATGTAAATGAGATGAGTTGAAGAAACTTTATCTAATGTCACCTCAATTTTATTTGTTTTTGTGGATTATTTGCTGTAGCTGAAAAGAGTAGGAATTGGATTTTCATAGATAAAGTCTATGGAAATTTGGGGAAAAAACACCCTAGAAAATGTACTAAGATGGCAACCAGAGTTATATAGTAAAATTAGGGATTGACAATGAAGATATCGCTTCTACTTCAAACCAAAACATATAGTGGCACATGTTTATATGGCTATGTAATTTTCTTTAGCAGGCCTTAGTAATCCTGGTGTGGAAATAGAGAATGTATTTGTAGAATTAGCGGGGTGCAGTGGCTCACGCCTGTAATCTCAGCACTTTGGGGGGCCGAGGCGGGTGGATCATCTGAGATCAGGAGTTTGAGACCAGCCTGACCAACATGGTGAAATCCTGTCTCTACTAAAAATACAAAAAATCAGCCAGGCATGGTGGTGGGCACCTGCAATCCCAGCTACTCAGGAGACTGAGATAGGAGAATCACTTGAACCTGGGAGGTGGAGGTTGCAGTGAACTGAGATCTTGGCACTGCACTCCAGCCTGGGTGACACAGTGAGAATTTGTCTAGAAGAAGAAGAAGAAGAAAAAGAAGAAGAAGAAGGAGAAGGAGAAGGAGAGGGAGAGGGAGAGGGAGAGGGAGAGGGAGAAGGAGAAGGAGAAGGAGAAGAAGAAGAAGGAGGAGGAGGAGAAGAAGAAGAAGGAGGAGGAGGAGGAGGAGAAGAAAAGTATTTATAGAATTGATACAAATATGGGAATTTATATGACAATATGAGCTGAGAAGCATGGAATATAAAGGGTGCAGAAATGGATCCAGGAATAGTGGTGAAAGGAATTGAAATTGGGAGAGTTGAAATTGGGAGAAAGCTGATAAAGTTGCAATGTCAAGGGACTAGAGATCTCAGTGAGATCTAATGGCACATCTAATGAGGCGAAGGAAGAATAGAGAAGATAGATAAAAACAGGAGAATATTACTGAACCAAGACAGTGAAATGTATGACTTTGAAGTACAGTGGTGAAGTTCAGTGAGAGTGGATGCAGATATTGAGGAAGCATAAGATGAGACTATAGGAGTGATTTGCTAAGGTAAAGAGGATTGGAAGAGATTCAGATATCTGAGAGACAAGATTATTTGACAGGCAGAGATGAAAAATTGAATGTTACCTGAGTAGTAAATGACACAATCTCAGGTAAAATAATGAGGAAGTGCAAGGAATTAGGAATGGAAGGAAAAGAGAATAAAGATTTCAATTTAGTGAGAGCAATTTTTACAAATAATTTTCGTACAATGCTGTCTTCATTGTATTCAGCTTTTTTCTTTTTTCCTCCTCTTCCTCTTTCCCCAACCCCCTTCTCTTCATTCTTCTTCTCCTTTTTCTTCTGGATCTTTTGATTGTAAGCTGTATGAGAAAATAGCAATTCTCACTTCAAGGCTACATAGGCCTCATGAATTTGCAGCAGAACATTCAACAAACAAAAGAAAAACCACGTTAAACTACAGGATTGAGTATTGCCATTATTGTTCAAAAAGTGGTGCTGTATGTCTGGTTGATCGATTATGTACATTCCTCCAAGTCACTTGGTACAGAGAATGCTTAATGGAAAAATTATCTCCACCACTAAAAGAAGAACTTATTACCTTTCTTTCCATTTGGGCAATAAACTAAAACTCAATATTTTAGTAAATATGGTTTAGCATATTTTTAAAATATTGTTTTAATTTCTAATCTATAGATTTTATGCCTCTTCCCATAATGCAGCTAATGGTAGCAGGCCTACCATGCATCTAAAGAAATATAAATATTCCAGGTAACAGATGATGTTTAGTCTCGTTGTGAAGGAAAAGATAATTTGGATAATTCACCAGTAGTCCTTCAAATGTTTGTTTTATTCTTATATCTCTATCTCAATGTCTGTATCTCTCTATATAACAAATAAAATATATTTATATTTAATTATATGTAAATCAATATAATTCTAGAATACAAATATTAATTCTATATATTATGTATAATACATAATATGTAACATACAAAATATATAATACCATCATGCCCTACATAGCAACATTTCAGTCAATGACAGAACAAATATATGGCAATGGTCCATAAGATTATAATACCATATTTTTACTGTACTTTTCTATGTTTAGATATGTTTAGATACACAAATACTTATCATTGTGTTACAATGGCCTCCAATATCAGTACAGTAACATGCTGTGTAGGATTGCAGCCTAGGTGTGTAGTAGACTATAGCATCTAGGTTTGTGAAGTACACTCTGTGATGTTCTTTTTTTTGGTTTTGGTTTTGTTTTTGTTTTTTTCTTTTTTGACTCGGAGTCTCGCTCTGTCGCCCCGACTGGAGTGCAATGGCCGGATCTTGGCTCACTGCAAGCTCCGCCTCCTGGGTTTAGGCCACTCTCCTGCCTCAGCCTCCCGAATAGCTGGGACTACAGGCGCCCACCACCTCGCCTGGCTAGTTTTTTTTTTTTGTTTTTTGTGTGTTTTTTTGTTTGTATTTTTTAGTAGAGACGGGGTTTCACCGTGTTAGCCAGGATGGTCTCGATCTCCTGACCTCGTGATCCGCCCGTCTCGGCCTCCCAAAGTCCTGGGATTACAGGCTTGAGCCACCGCGCCCGGCCCACTCTGTAATGTTCACATGATGAAATAGCCTAATGACACATTTCTTAGAACGTATTTCTGTCCTTAAGTGATGTGTGACTGTACATATATAATATATATTGTATTTTATATTATTTGTGTGTGTGTGTGTGTGTGTGAGAGAGAGAGAGAGAGAGAGAGAGAGAGAGAGAGAAAAGAGAGAGGTGGCATTTCAACTGGATTTAGTCTTCTTAGCATTATTTTATCCTCCCAGAATCACAAAATCTGCCAGATGTAACATGTTCAATTTTTTATTTCTTAAAATTTCATATTACTAATTTTGTTCTATCATAGTTTTTTCCAGGAAGAGTATAATTTATTTATTTTTCCTTAGGAACAGAATAATCTATAGAACTGTTCAAATGTACTCCTCTCCCACCAACAGCAGTAATATCTACACACACATATACATGCATATATACATATCTAGGCTTTGGGGTTCCAGTCTTCTACCAGAGGCCCATAACTCTCTGAAATATGAGTTGGCCTTTCAATTTGGCCCAATCTCACCCTAAAGGTAACAATTCTGTACTCACATTTCAAAAAGGTTTAAGGTACTGCTAAAGATGGAGTCTGATAAGCAAATTTTTATATAGTTCTTCTTGCTCTCTCATTTTTCTTTTTCTCTTTTCATTTTAAATAATGAAAGAGGTAAGGCTGGAAAGGTCAAACGCTTTAGTTTTTGTCAGGCAGTTTGGGATTTCTCTCATGAAAAATATATCCCAATTCCCTGGAATGTCAGATCACAGCTAAGTCGGTCGCTAGAACCAGGACACGGAGAAGCTTCTGGGAGAACTGGCCCACTTCTCTTCTTAGTATGCACAATTACAACTTGAAAAAATATATATATACACACACACACACACATATATATACACACACACACATATATATATATTTTTAACCTAAAATTTGTTTTAAAAGAAGAAATAAAATTATTCTTTTTCACCTCCAAGAGAATTTAAGCCACATATTTGAAAACTGTTTCTCTAAAGAAAGATCAAGAAGGGGAGCAAATGAATCACAAATGGGATATCATATTTTTACACACATTATTTAATTCAGAAGTTGTAAGTAAATGTCCATTGTGTAGAAAATTGCATGTGACTGATCAATAGTGCCATAGCTAATATTAGCATCTAATGGTTGGCTTGAAAGGATACAGCTTGGATGCCTTAGGCTATTATCCTGAGTAGCTATAGGATTTTTTTGTGTAAAAAAACTTCACAAGCATTGGTGTTTTTTATTTTTATCTGTAAATTTAGAAGTAGATAGAAGCAGAATACTACTTTAAAAATATCTTGTGAAGGTAGGGTTCTTGTCTGACCTGCTCATAGCAGTGCTCACACTATGTTTGACACAAAATAAATTCTCAGCAAATATTTATTGCATTAATTAATTAATGAATAATTGAGTTTTGGTTAGGAGGCTTGAATGTTGTCATAGAAATGCTAAATGGTTTTGTTGAAAGTATTTAATACCTTTGTTCAGCGTCTTCCTCTTAGAGCTCCTTTGTATAACAAGAAGGTGTAGATCCAAAGAGTGTTAATAATTCTCATAGGAATATAGTACATGAGTATTATTAATGTTATATGTATATTACCATTTTTGCTCAATTTTGGAATCCTGACTGTTTCTAGCACACTGCCATCTCAAATTTCAGTCATGTATGTCAATACAGAATGTTTTGAAAAATAATCTCAGAATAGTATCATTTGTAGTGGTGTTGCTATT
Source organism: Chlorocebus sabaeus (assembly GCF_047675955.1). NCBI lineage: Eukaryota > Metazoa > Chordata > Mammalia > Primates > Cercopithecidae > Chlorocebus > Chlorocebus sabaeus. Next base: position 36,574,618 of record NC_132925.1, on the reverse strand, counting down.
GTATTATAATATGAACTCATAACATAATACATTTAATAATACATTTCTATCAACATAAAAAAATTCAAGCCATAAATATCTATTGAATTCCTAATGTGTATCAATTATTATTTGAATCACTGTGAATATAACAATAAATTAGACAAGATCCCTGAACTTATTGCACTTGTATTCTAGTTGAGGATGGTGTTGCATATAAACATAGATTAAAAGGAAGTGAAAAGAAAGTGCTTAGAAAATGACAAATAGGGTAACTGGGAAAGAAAGTGATGGAGAGATGAGAGTTATTTTAGATCGGGTGGTCAGAAAGGTCTCTCACAGGAGATGGTATTTGAGCTGAGCCTGAAGGCATATGAAGGCACCAGTGCAACAGTCCTAATGCAAGAATGAGTTTGGGACGTTTGGGAAACAGCAATACATTTATTGTGTCTGAAGTATAGACAGCAAGTGGAGAATAATATATTTGTACCAGGATTTGATGCACAAAATAAAAGTAGTGTATTTTACCTCTGTCCTTTAAGAAGGTATTTCCTTTAGTACTGAAAGAGGAAGAAAGGCTAAAATACGATTAGAGTTTCAGAATGGATTCCAGCACATTGTTTCATTTGACTTCCCGGGTGTGCTGGGGTCTCATTAGGCCACTGACACTAAGCAGTGGTCAGCAGCCCATAGCAGGCAAACGTGTGAACATACTCTGGCTTTACAAACAAGAAGTATGCAGACAGAAGACTGAGTTTTGCATGTATTTGTGCTTTTTCTTTCATAGTAAAGGAAATAATAGGCCAACGAAGAGGATTTTAATAATGGGAAAGTGAACTCTGAGGACATGAGTATGTCTCTGAAAATGTAAATATGTTCTAACACAGGCTTAGTTGTCAAAAAAATGTTGTTAAGAGGTGAAAATAAATGCATTTCATAACATCAGAAAAGGAGGTGGAGTTAAGATTCATAAATATCATTAAATGCTAACTTAAAAATTAGGACAAAAAAGAAACATCAAATGTGGAATTTTAGTAGTCAGTTAAGGCTTCAATTATGGAAATTTTAAAACACACATAATACTATTAAAAATGATGTAATGAACCTTTACGTACCCATCACCAACTTCGACAACTGTCAAAGTTTTTCCTATGTTGTTTCACCTAACCCTCACTCCTCCAATTTCTTTCGAATACTGTAAAGCAAATCCCAGCTATCACATTATTTCACCCATAAATACTTTAGTATCGATCATTAACAGATAGGGCATACTTTAAAAAGTATTACTACAAAGTCATTTTCACATATTACAAAATTAGACGTTTTTTCATAACATTTAATAACTAGACTTCATTCAAATTCCCTAATTATTTTAGGCATGTCTTTTTGTAGTTGATTTGTTCAGATTGGGATCTGAAAAACCAACCAACATTGAATTTAGTTGTAATCTCTCTTTAGTCTCATTGTATTATGGCCCTCCTCCTCTAAACTTTTTATTTGTTGTGAAATTGGGCCATTTGTCTGGAGAAACATCCTATATTCTGGATTCGTCTGATTGTTTCTTTTTGCTGTTGTTTAAATTGTTCCTTTAGTCGACAGACTTCTCATAGTTGGAGCTTGAATAGATTCAGAATCAATTGTTTTTTTCAAGAATATTTTATAGGCAATGCTTGTTACAATACATGTTCGAAGAGAGGCACCAAATATCTGCTCATCTGACTTTTACTGATGCTAAGATTGATGAATGGATTCAGGTGCTGTTAACCTGGCCTCATCTGTTATAAACTTTCCCATTAACATTCTACCTATTAATCAGCGCATGTTCTCACTCATAAGTAGGAGTTGAACATTGATAACACATGGACACAGAGTGGGGAACAGCACATACCAGGGCCTGTTGCGGGGTTGGGGTGAGAGGAGGGAACTTAGAGGATGGGTCAATAGGTGCAGCAAACCACCATGGCACACGTCTACCTATGTAACAAACCTGCACATTCTGCGCGTGTATCCTGTTTTTATTTAGAAGAAAAAAATACTGCACAGCAGAGCACAGGACTTGGATCAGAGAGCAGGCTCATCCTCAGTCTTGTACAAAATGTAACATTTGATGATTCACAAGGGTTGGGTGAAGCAAGTAGCTTTTGGGGTTCTGGAAGCCTCTAGAACTGTTTCCCAAATGTTTTGGGCTTGGCCTTGCAGCACACACTTTGTCCTGGGCTGTTTTTCCCCTTAGTTTTTAGGCCCAAGTGTATTTTAAGGTAAATGGATCCCACATGCCTCCAATGCATTTGCACTGAACTCATCAGACCATGTTTTGAAGGAGCAATCTGAGGTCCAAGAAGCCCTTGGAGGCTGCCTTTATGAGCCTCTCTGTGCTTCTTTCCATAGAAGTAGGAAGCCACATTTTGACATGAAGAAATAAAATGCAAGCCCCAGAGACTCGAAAACTATCTGTATATCTATATATATATATAGTTATATATATATACGATATATAGTTTTATATATAGTGTATATATAGTTATATATATTATATAAAACTATATATGTATCTATCTATATATATATATATGTTATTGTCTAATAAGTATTGATAAATATTGCCTATATTGTACTATAGGCAATACTGATAAGAATTGCCTATAAATATTATTTTGTTAGAGGTTATAAAATAGTCATTTTAAATTACATTATTCCATTTTCCACCTAGAATTCTTTCATTAAAACAGTCACAATCAACTATTTGGCTACTCTGAATTGCACTGAACTATTTTAAACTCTCACTTATGGAATTTAAAAAAGCCAGTTGAACTGTGCAATATAGACAGAATTGTAGTCTATTTGTTTCTCTGTCTTTCTGTCTATTTTAGGATGCTGCCTCTGACTGAGGACCCTAAAAGACTCTACAGAGAAGCCTTTGTTTGGGTTGACTTTCTTCTTTCCTTACATGCAATAAAGTTCACAGTTCTAAAGTGTGCAGCTTGACAAATGTTAACAGTTATAGGTACACATGTGACTTTCATCTAAAACATGAGATAGGGCATTTCCATCACCACAGAGAGCTTTCTGGTGCTTTTTAGTCAATTCCACTCTTCTCTAAGAGGTAATAACTTTCAGATTTACGATTTGTATCTTCATAGATTAGTTTCTCCTCTTTTTGGACTGTATATGAATTAGATCATACAATATGGGTTTTATTTTCTTATTTTTTAGCAGTGGGAGGTGGATATGTGGCTACTTTTGCTTAACAGAACATATTGCAGAGTCATCCATGTTGCCATGTGTATCAGTAGCTCATTCTTATTGCTGAATATTATTCCATTTTGTGAACATACCACAATTTGTTTATAAACTCCTCAGTTGATGGATATTTAGATTACTTATGGCTCTTGACCATAATGAGGAAGGTTGCTACGACCATTCTTTTTTTTTTTTTTTTTTTTTTTTTTTGAGACGGAGTCTCGCTCTGTTGCCCAGGCTGGAGTGCAGTAGCTGAATCTCGGCTCACTGCCTCAGCCTTCCAAGTAGCTGGGACTACAGGCGCCTGCCACCTCACCCGGCTAGTTTTTTTTTTGGATTTTTTAGTAGAGAGGGCGTTTCATGGTGTTAGCCAAGATGGGCTCGATCTCCTGACCTCGTGATCCGCCCGTCTCAGCCTCCCAAAGTGCTGAGATTACAAGCTTGAGCCACCGTGCCCGGCCACCGAACATTCTTTTACAAATGTATTACATGGACGTATATTTTAATTTTTCTTGGGCTCATCCTTAAGAATGAAGCTTCTAGACCTACAAAGAATTGATCTTTCACCTTTATTGAGGTATAACTAAATTATACTAAAATTCACATACTTAAAGTACATAATTTGATCAGTTTGAAACCATAACTACAATTAAGATAAACATATCCATTACTTCCCAGAATAATTCTGTAACAATCTTAATCCAGTTATACCTCAGTGCCTCATCCCTAAGAACCACTGTTACGCTTCCTGACAGTATGAATTAGTTTGCATTCTCTAGAGTTTTATATAAATGGAATTACAAATTTGCCTTGCCTTTTTCACTTAGCATAATGAATTTGAGAATGGTCCATGTTGCTGTGTGTATTAATAAGTCATTTCTTTTTATTGACGAGCAGTATTCCATTGTGTGGTGAACCACCATGTTCTTATCTATTTGCCTATTGATAAATATATGAGGGTTATTTTTCCAGTTTTTGGTTATTATGAATAAAGCTACAATGAATATTTATAGAAAAGTCTTTGTATGGACATTCAATTTCTTATTTTTGGGTAAATACCTACTTGTAAAATGACTGGGCTTATAAGGTAGGCACATTTTGAAGTTTCTATGACACTAACAAACTTTCATCAAAAATTTCCAAATTTTTTCTCCAAAATGGTTGTAGCAGTCTTAGTAAAATCATATGAGACTCGCTGTTGGTTCACACGTCTGCCAATACTTAGAATGACCAGGAGTTTGGATGGTGGTGGTTGTTTTTAATTGTAGTCATCCTAATAAGGCTACCATTTTATATTCTTGTTTTAAAATTTCATTTCCCCAATGGCTAATTTTATGTGCATATTGGTCATTTATATATTATTAAATATTTTATCTAACTTCTTATTGGGTTGTTTACCTTCTTATAATTAAATTCTAAAAGTTCTTTATATATTCTGCATACAAGTTCTTTGATGTATGTGTTGTGAATATATTCTAGCAGTCTGTGTTTGCCTTATTAACTTAATGGTGTCTTTGGAGAGCAGTAGCTTTTAATTTTGAAGAAGTCTAATTTATCAGTTTTTTCTTACATGACTCACAATATTGTATTCTAAGGACATTTGCTTACCACACAATCCTAGGAGTTTCTTCTAGGAGTTTTAGAGTTCTCAATTTTATAATTTATCCAATTTACATTTAATCCAACTTAAATGCATTTTTGTGTATGGTATAAGGTAAGGGTAAATGTTCACATTTTCCATATATTTAATCATCTGTCGAAAAGTCTTTCCTTTCTCAGTAAATTCCCTTGACATCTTTGTCAGAAATCAATTTATAGATGTTTTGCCTATTTCTGGACTCTCTTTTATGTTCTTTTGATCTATCTCTATCTTGTTTCAAACACCCAAACTATTTTGATTACTGTGATTTTCTGGTAAGTCTTGGTATCAAGAAGAGTAAATCTTTGTTTTTCCTTTTTGAAACTGCTTTGGTTATTCTTGATCCTTTGCATTTCCATATAGATTTCAAAATCAACTTGCCAATTACTACTAAAAAATCCTGCTGAAATTGTGATTGGGATTATGTTGACTCAATATACCAGTATGGGAAGAACTGTCATATTAATATTGACTCTGATCAATTAATTTTTGACAAAGCCACTGCATTTTTTTAAGTGAGAGAGAGATTTGTTTTGATTGTTTTTAACCAAAGATTCTGGAACAATTGTATATGCGCATAGGGAAAAATGATTTCCATTTCTATCGTATTTCATACTTTAAAATTAAAATGATCACACATTTAAACATGAAACCTAGAACTGCTCATGAAGAAAATACAAGAGAATAATTTTTTTATCTTGTGGAAGATGAAGATATCTTAGATTGAACCTTTAGAAGACTAGCCATGATAGGAAATAAAAATCTAATAAATGGGAGATTGTAGAAATTAAAAACATCTGCTCATCAAAAGACATTAGAAAATAAATAGGCAAGCCATAATCTGGAAGAAAATATTCAAAATACATATCTGACTATTAAATTGTATCAAGAATATAGAAAGAACTTCTAAAAATCAATAATAAACACATAAACAATCTAATTAAAGATGAGCAAAAGTATTGAACAGACTATTTACAAAGGAAGTTATATGACCAACCAGTAAGCATATGAATGGGTGCTTAACATCATTAGTCATCCTGAAAATACAAGTTGAAAACCCAGTGAAGAATCTAAATGGAAACAACTATGAGACACCATTTCACACCTACTAGAACAATTAAGGAAAAGAAAAGACAACATAAAATGATGTTGAGGATGTATGGTAACTTTAATCTTATACGTGCTGGGAGAGTGAAAAATGGCACAACCATTTTTGAGAACTGTTTGGCTGTTTCTTGTAAAGTGAAGTATACTTCTATCCTAGCCGATAATTTTAATTCTTATCTCTTGCATTATTACCCAGGCAACCCTGGGTCTTTTCAGGGCCACAGATAAACCTGGCTGTATCTTTATTACCAGAAGCTGATTAATGTACCTCTCTTTTTGTACATTTCTGGGGTCTCTGTGAAGATTGTGGAGAAAGGGACGTTAGTACCTACCTAGAGAACCATGCTAAAATATGCTCAGCTTGTACCCACTCGAGGATCTGAGAACCGTAACAATTCTCACACTTGAGATAGACTTACACCCAGCTGATTTCTGGCTGTAGTTCAAGGTGACGCTCATCCTTTAACACTTTTGCTACGAGAATCAGAGCCAATGAAGTGACCACCGTAGGCAACAGAAAGACCTAAAAAAGTTGAAGAAAACAAAGGTAGAAGAAGGAGGACCTGGAAGGTAAGGAAGAAAAGATGTGAAAGAAAAAGAGCACCAAGTTAGCCTGATAGGCAATGATTCCTGCATTCTGATAGTATATTTAAGGAATGAAATAAAATAAAGAGTAGAAAAAAGTAGGCCTAATTAGTATTTCCTCTAATTTATACTTATATTGTGGAATACAGGACATTTTCCTGTAGAATTCCCATATCTGCAGTTGTGCCACCTTTTTTTGTTTTACTCATAATGGCTTCCACTGGTCCCTGGAAAGCTTCATTTTGTTGATTTCTGATTACCTTTCCAATTTAACAATGTCATTTGAATTCAAATACCGTCCTCCAGAGTGCTGCCCTCGCTGAACCTTCCTGGGTTTTATTTGTAGGTTTGGGAATAAACTCTCTATTACAATTTCATGGATGGAAATATTAAACATGCAGTTTGAAATGCATAATAAAATTCCCTAAACTATTTCAGGGCTTCACAAACATTAAGAATAATCAAACACATAGGGTCCTCATGATTTAAGGTTTAGACTTTTGATTTTACACTAAAACCTCAGACCCTCATATTGTATAAATTACTATCTACACACTGCTAGGAAAGAATTCTGATGACCAGACACAAAGCAAAAACTCAGTTCATTCCAGTATAAAGCCGAGAATAGGGATAATTAGAGAAAAAGAGTAGAGCTACACCTCGGAGCCAGATTTACCCAGAGATGTTTGTTAAATAACAAATCAAGAATGCCAAGCTAAGATTGTACTTTATTGCAACATGTAAACAGTTTATGAATTACATCATATTTGAAATATGTGAAAGATTTTAATTTACATCTGATGTTTAAAATATTTTCTCAATGAGAAACAGGTGCCCATTGCACTTAGACTAGCAGCTCCATTTGTGGAAGCTGACGACAGTTTTAAATTAAAAGGGAGATTGTGTCATTTACCTCAAATTTTGGAGTGATATACTAAGAATCTTTACCCAGTGTTGCCTCATCTACTAGGAAAACACAAAATGCTTCCCTAGTCTTCCTCTTCAGTGCAATTTAGAGCCTTTTCAGGGGCTATATTGCCATCATGAGGGTCTAGTGTCTCCTTGGGGAAGAAGGAAGTTATGAGATGCCTGGATTCCTGATTGTTATGGCTAAAAACTGACTGTATAGCTTGTTCAATTTTAAATCTCTGAACACCGTTTCAAAAATAGCAGTTGTGTTACGTGTTTTCTAAATTCTCTTCTACTCATGAAATAATGTTCCTTGATTCATTAATCATTATTTTGCTTACCAAAAGTACAATAAAATATTAATCCTCAATACACAAAACACTACCACAATATTACTCGATTCCTGTAAATACAGGACCTGACACTCTTTCATATAATAATTTTAGTAATGGTAAACATTTATTGAGTGTTATATGCCAGATACTGCTCTAAGTGACATACATATTCATTTAATCATGACAGTAAACCCAGTTAACAGAACAGGAAACGGAGCAGAGAGAGGTTAAAAGTCTTTCCTGGCAAGTAGATGACAGAGTTGAGGGCCGAACCACACCATCTAAAGCTGGGTTTTGTGTACTTAACCGCTTTCTACACCCTAGCTTTTGTTGTAGTGAACCGTGAGTCCTAATCTGGAGAAGGCACTTTCTGATCTTAAAGTTGTGAGAACAAGAAGCCTAAGTTAAGCAAAGGTTTTTAACTTTTTTTTTTTTTTTTTTTTTTTTTTTTTTGAGAGGGTTTCACACTGTTGCCCAGGCTAGAGTGCAATGGTGTGATCTCGGCTCACTGCAAACTCTGCCTCCCAGATTCAAGCAATTCTCCTGCTTCAGCCTCCCAGCTAGCTGGGATTACAGGTGCCCACCACCACACCCAGCTAATTTTTTGTATTTTTAGTAGAGACGGGGTTTTGCTATGTTGGCCAGGCTGGTCTCGACCTCCTAAACTCAGGTGATCCACCTGCCTCAGCCTTCCAAAGTGCTGGAATTACAGGCATGAGCCACCATGCCCAAACGGTTTTAACCTTCCTTAAATGTCACAATCTAAAAGTGTAGGTGCCACCTCAGCATTTGTGAGGAAAATGGGAGCATTGGAAGAAGGACAGACTGGAAGTATACTGATACCTCCTTACAGTCTACAGGGAAGTATGTTTCTATCCATTTCTTTATGAGGCATGCAATCACCATGTGGCAAATAGGAATGGATATGAACTTATTTCATGATATCAGTAAATTGCATCAGCGTAATCTCACAGCCACAGTTGAAAAGGTCATACAATGAGAGAAAATGAAAGAAAAGTAGATGCTTCTTATAAAGTGAGAACATCTGCTTTTCTGTTGTTTTTATAAAATATAATTGTAACCACTCCATTTTTATTTTAAATATAGATTTAATTGCCACCGAATGGTGCAATGGACTGCATGTCTATGTCCCTCAAAATTTACATGTTGAAATCCCAACTCCCAATGTGATGATATTAGGAGGTGGGGCAGTTGGTAGGAAATTAGATCATAATTGTGACGTTCTCATGAATGCGTCAGTGCCTTTAAAAGGGGCCTACAGGGGTCCTTCAACTCTTCTGCCATTTGACGATAGAAAGAGAAGATGGCAGTTTGCAACCAAGGGAGAGGGCCCTTACCAGAACCTGACCATTGCTGGTACCCAGATCTCAGATTCCCAGCACCCAGAACTGTAAGCCATAATTTCTGTTATTTACAACCCACCCAGTCTACAGTACTTTGTTCTGGCTGCCCAAATGGGCTAAGACAAATGGATATACCCTAACAATTTTCCTTCTGTAGGATATTTATGGACTTCTAATTTTTTTATCGTTATAGATAATAGAGTAATTAGCATCTTTACCTATGAATTATAATGTGTAGGTCCTTTGGTTGGATTTGTGGAAGTGGATTTATTTTATCAAAGTTGATAGCACTTTCTATGGCATTGATACATTTTGTAAGATGCAGTTTGTGAGCCCCGTTTTTTTTTTTTTTTTTTTTTTTTTTCTGCTGAAAAATGGAATAGTGGCAATGAATACAGCATTAGAAGCGGACCAGGTTAATGAGTCCTGTGAAGCCTTCCAATGCTACTCAGCATAAGAAAGTTATTACCCACTGACTTTTTGAAGTGAGATTCAATGACCAGGCTCCTCGTGTTTTTACCAAGAAGATTACATGTGGAAATCCAATATGAGACTTTAAACAAGCATCTGAGAAACCTATCATTCCTGGGCAACCACTGATACCATCTCTTAGATAGTCAGATATAAGAAATATGTTTTTCTTTAGGTATCCATTAAAAATTTGACCAATAATTTTACAGTCTGTGGATAAATATAAACAATAATTGTGTCAACATTGCCCAGTGTTCTTTTTGACACTCATAGGAACCTTGAGCTTGGAAAATAGCAGGTATTTTCCAAGTTGTATTATTTCATAGATTAGAAATTAAATAAGGAGTTAGGTTAACACAAATGTCAAATATTTATATTTTATTATAAAGACAATAGATTTTGAAAGTATTTTACAAATTTAATAATCATGATAATATGATATACTTTGTTTTATATCCCTTCACTTCTTGGTATATGGATATGAGCTTTACATGAATGAATGACTTGCTCTAAATGCACTAATTTTTGCCAGATCTCAGCATTTTGTTTATGTAGCTGATTTTTAGGTCTGTTCATTTATCCCTGAATTTCTCTGTTTCGGTAACTATCTTAACTATTACCAAATTAAATTTTATGTCTACTTTTCCAAACTTAAATGCAGCACTGACACAAAATGAGTCCAGAGACTAGAGAGAAGTTAAACTAGTAGATATAGATTTGAACCTTCAAGATTTATAAATTAGAACACATTGGTTTTATGAAATTTGACAATTTGAAATAGTGAAAAATTTAGATTGAAGAATATTGGCAAATAAATATTACAAACTACATCTAGTTACTGTTTTAAATAGGGAATGATGCCTCTGTCCTTATACCATAAATGTGTACAGAGGAAGTATTATAGGCTGAATAGTCGTGTTTCTTCCATATTCATATCTTGAATCCCTAACCCCAGTGTGTTTATATTTGGAGATGAGGTCTTAGAGAAAGTAATTAAGGTTGAATGAGTTCATGTGGGTGGGGTCCTGATCTAATAGGATTAGTGTCCTTATAAGAAGAGACACCAGAGAGCTTTCTCTCTTTATCTCTGTATGCATTCACATGCCCAAGAAAGACCATGTGAAAACATCAAACAGGTGGCCATCTAAAAGCCACAAAGAGGACCCTCCTCAGAAACTGAATCAGCTGGCACCTTGATCAGGGACTTCTAGCTTCCTGAACTGTAAGAAATAAACTGAAATTGTTTAAGTCACCCAGTCTGTGGTATTTGTTATAACAGCCCTAGCAGACTAATATGGGAAGTTTCACAGCAGAGAAAAGATTCTATGATTTGAGTTAGAGCTGTGAGATACTTATAGTAGGTGATTATGTTCTGCATAGTATCTCCTTGTATCCTTGTATATTATTTATAGTTTTATAATTTTTGTAGAAGTAGCTTGTTTTTTTCATCCTGAGTAGTTCATGAAAATAAAAGGAAAGAAAATATGTTTATTGGACACTTAACATGTGCCAGCCACCATTTCACATGTGTTTTCTCATTTAATCTTCAGAAACATCTTGCAGTGTAAATATTATTATTCCAATAATTTTAGTTAAAAAAGGTAAAATAACTCATTCTCACAATCTTAGCTAGTTAACGGGCAAATTTGGAATTCAAACTAGTCTTTTTTATTTTCCTTTCTACAAAACCATGGCCTGTCCATCATATAACATTCAGGGTCAGAAAATAGGAACCACTCTGGTATCTCAAATGCAGAGTACTGATTATGCTGGAAATAGAAGAGCTGAAAAGTTAAACAGAAGATGATGAAGCTGCCTAGCAAGTAACATAGGAAGACATGGCTACTACTCTTGAGCTGGCTGAGAGACAGTATTACAGGAACACAGAACTGGAACTCCTGGTGGAAGCTGGAAATCCTCCCTCTCTGTTCTATGGCAGTTGGACCAGTGACAAAGAGGTTGTCTAACAGGAGCTAGAACTGCCGTCATGGACACCATCCAAAGCAGAGAGAGATATGAAGAATTACTCTGGCTTGTCTCCTCCTCCTGCCCTCCAGCCCCCTCATTAGCCAAATTTCCAGAAATCCAGAAAGCAAGGGGCTCAGGAAATATGTGGGGAACAGGGCAGAGAAAGAGTGAGTAATAGATCTAAGAGCAAATAAGTAAATGGCCACAGCAGACTGTCATCTTGCCATCTCAGTGATAGGAACTCTCAGATCCTATATCTATTTTGAGTTATCTTGAATCCCAGTAAAGTGTTATGCTTGAATTCATGTCTTCATACCTGAAATGGCCTCATTACTCATTTAGACTTTCATTTTACACATTATAAAACTGTGATCCAAAGAGGTAAATTTATTTAGTACAAGTCAAATAGCAAGTAAATAGCAGAACCAGGACAAAATTCAGAAATTTTGAGACCAAGTTCAGTACTCTTCCCATTTCACCTTGAAGTGCTCCACACACACCTAAAAAATTGAATTGAAGTAAATTGATTCAACTGAGGTTATTATGGTGAAAGAGAAATGACAAGTTTCCAAAGACCCAGCAATGTGTTGCGAGTACAGTACCATAAAGAATATCCCTGGTCAAGTCATCATATTAAACTCTTCTTTACCTTGAATTACGGTTCATTTTTTTAAAAATAAATATTTTAAATTTTCCTTTGCAGTCAATGGAAACACAGAATTATCTTAACCGTAATTTGAATTACCACCTGATTTTCTTAAACATACCTACTCTAAAACTAATGACTACCAAAATATTAATATAAAATAGAGTCTACACATAAACCACATGTACACAACATTTAGATTTTTTTAAATTTTTAAATAAATATAATTTGAGCAGTGTTCTTAAAGGATCACATTTAAAATTAATCCCCTTCTCCCCCAATAATTTAGGGGTCTCCCCCAAAGAAAAACTCTTGAACCCAAGGATACATATATTTATTTCACCTCATAGAAATTTATAGCATTTTTTTCCGGGCATTTTTGTTATATTACTCAGTAAATACAAAAAGCAAGAAAGTATATTTCTATTTTTTTAGAACTTGCCCTGTACAAAGGAAAAGAAAGGAAGACAGATGAAAGTTTATTCTATACCCTCTTTTTCTGTGTTTTCTTATGCCACCAGGCCACAATATTCCAAATTGGAGAACATTAATTATCTCAGCTATGGAACAGTACACAATATTTCTGTGGGCTAAAACAGGATTTATTAAAATAAATTCAAATATTTTAAGACTTCCTTCCAATTGCCTCTCTCTTTTTCACCACTGGCACCATATATTGCTACTAATTCTGTTTCCAAATTGTAGTTTGGAGTATAGAAACAATCATGCCAGGTTCATTATGCAACTCCATTTTAAAGTTTCCAGTGTCTTTTTCCTTCCATCAGACTCTCCTCTACCCTCTTAGTTACTTTCCTCCTTTCTATGTGGTAACAAAGCATCATTCTTACTGTCATTGACAGACAGCTAGTAGCTCAATCTATTGTCCATGGGTTTAAGACTATGAGTCTTCCCACTCACACCCCCCATCAGAAATGCACATCCAACTCTCCAACTCTTTCTCATAGTAAATAGTGGCAATAGTTCATTTATATGCTGAGACAGAAATATTTGCCTAAAGAGAGTGAGTCTATTATTCCTTCATATTACGCATTCCAGAAATCACAAGCCAAATCATAGTCTATGTGAATGGCACTTGCAGAGTCAGGCAGTGCATAGACATTTACAGGGATTTCAGTGACAATGACCACTCTGCATAGTTGTATGAAAGGACATTTTTGCAGGTATATAAAAGTATGTTCTCAACCAATTAAGTGGGGTGTGGAAGATACACTAAAGCTTTTCCCAGACGACAGGACAGTTCTGGCAGAGATCCGTCAGTCTATGTACCAGTGTCTAATTTCTAGGTTTTGCATAGATCTAGATCCCTTTCACCAGATATCTTAGAAGGTCTACATTTTCTCACTGCATCCGACTTCTCTCTCCTGCTTCATCCAAGTTGTATATCTTCCCCTTGTAGCTAGTTCTAAGCTTCTTCTAGACTCCACGTTGTTCTCTAACTCTCCAATGCCTTTTACTGACTTGTCCGAGCTCACTTTGCATCCATTATTCTCACCACATACAAATGCATATTTTGCCTAGACGGAAAGAAAGGTATTTCTTATCAGCTATTAACCGTTGCTCATATAAATAATTACATGATAGTAAAATGAATACTCCAAATATATATACATGTGAAAATCAGATGCTAGCATTCACCAAAGCTTATTTTTCATAAGAATCTGCAGGAGCAATTTTTATCAATCAAACTTACAAAGCATCTATTTTTTAAATGATTAATAGAGAACTTAGGATATGTCAGCTAGTAAGTTCCCATGAGCGCCTGCTTGTGCTGAAAACGATTATTCTCTTTTCATTCTCTTTTCAGAAAAAAAGAGAAAAAAGTAACTATCGTTTATCTTTGTAGTGGTTCATTCAGAACTATTCATAGTGTTTTGCATTATCCTGCCCTTCACTGTGCCTTTTCAAGAAGATCACAGAGTATTAACACTAAAGGAAATATTTGGAACTGCAAAAATTAAGGGAAATTCCTTTGTCTAGGGTGGTTAACCATAACCCATATTCACACAGCAGAGTGAGGTCTAGAGTTCAGTGATTCTGAATTCCCACAATATTGTATTATTTACCTTAACAAAATACATTCAAACTAAGAAATAGTCCTTTTAATTTCTTGGCCTGACAATTCAATTAAATAGGGAATTGTGATAATATATTTTCTCTTCTGATTGAAGAGCTTTATTCACTGGCACTTGTGTGGCCCATGAATCAACCTATGGAATTAGAATAGGTCTACTTAGTAAATTTTCTCATCATTGTTATAATCTTTTTGATAATAATGATTTATTAAAGCTTCCTATTGGTGACGTAAATTCTTCAGTTGTATAGAAACCATGAAAACGCTGGTAGATTCTTGAAGTTCATGAGCAACACGTGAAGAATATTTTCTGAATCTCCATACTTGTTGTGGTTTATCCAATAAAAACTTTATTTTCTGGTTGGATGTTAATACTATCTTAAATATGTTACCTTTTCGTTCATCAGCTTCGTGAGAAGTTTTTGTTTGTTTGCTTTTTTTTTTTTTTTTCCCCCGCCCAGAGACAGGGTCTTGCTATTGAGCCCAGGCTGGCCTTGAACTCCTGTGTTCAAGTGATCCTCCCACCTTAGCCTCTTGAGTAGCTGGGACTACAATCGTGCACCAGTGGGACTGGCTGAGTTTTGTTTTTTGAGGCACTGGAGAAGGGGAAACAATCCTTTCATAATGAAGTGATTGATTTTTTAATACCTCAGTGGAAAACTAAGGTGAACCGCATGTTCTCATACGTGGGAGTTGAACAATGGGAACACATGGCTACAGGGAAGGGAACATCACACACCGGGGCCTGTCAGGAGATGGGGTGCTAGGGGAGGAATAGCATTAAGAGAAATACCTAATGTGGATGATGGGTTGATGGGTGCAACAAACCACCATGGCACGTATATGTCTATGTAACAAACCTACACATTCTTCACATGTATCCCAGAACTAGAAAAAAAAACAACGAAGGTAGACTGCAATACAGAGATTCTGGGCAGTCAGCTAGGTTCATTCACTAACCAGGCAACTTGCTACTATTGATCAGTTTACATCACAAATTTGTATCATAGCAATATTAAAATATTTTATACATCAAAGAATTTCATATTGGTTTGTGAATTGCCAAAACTGCAGATATTCATAAATGCAAGAATTTATTGATTTTGAGCAGCTACCAAACATAATCTGCCTAGCATTCGCCTGAAATTACCACAGCTAGACTTTCCCCATTACTTTTCTTAGTGTCTCGGGGGAAAGTAACTCTTCACTTCATGTCTATGCTCCAGTCATGCCATTTATGACCTGCAGCAACAGGAGGGAAATTCTCCCTTCTCAGACTTAGCTGTTCTTTCTTGTTCTTGGGTCCTTTTAAAAAAACAACAGGAAGGCAAAAAGAAAAAAAGAAACATACAGTGGGGAAGCCTGAAGCTGCAACACAAATAATGATTATTCCTGTCAAGGTTTAGCTGTGGTTGCTAAGTTACTGGTCTGTTCTGAAAAACCTTGAAGTATGGGACACATTAGGAGCTCGTTAGGTCCTGGTGACTTGTGGTAAGTGTACAATTTGTCTCTGTGCTAAACACACTTCAAAAATAACAATAAAACCCCACATGGCTCAAAATTTGTGACCTTTCTCTTTCTTATTTCACTTCTCCTCCCCCTCACCCAACATTTCATAGTATTGTATTATTTTGAAAGCTATGCCATTGGAAAAATAAACAGAAGCATTTTGCCATAGATGGGAAGAAGATATATTAATTTAAAGCCTATGGCATTTAGTGAAGGTATTCACAGAGGGTTGAGGAAAAGCAAAATACAACTTTCTAATAATTGTTTACAAAGCAAGCTGCGGGGCCATCGGCTTACTATCAGAGTATCTGTAATACGTGTGTTCCAGGCTTCAAGATGTTTCAGGAATAGAAAGCATTTGATTATTTTATCTTAAGCTTGTCTCCGTTTTCTGTTTATATCATTAATGTCATTTGTCCAATTCATAGATCTTGGAATAAACCTAGTGATTTCTATTTGCAATTCAAAATTAGGATTTGTGTGGGATATCACATTCTTGAGGCCAAACTTGGTTATGGTTTCAATATGAAACCATTTTAATTTCCATGGGTGCAGGCTTGTTTCCACTCACACTATTTTAGTACCCCTTGCTGCAGGTATTAACTTCCTCAAGTTTGAACGAGTTATATAACATGTTACTGGGAATGAACTTATGGAGAAAGTAAAGTTTGGAGGAAAAGGGGTAGGAGAAAGCAGAAAAAGAGGGGATAAAGAGTGGATACCAGAGGAGAAGGGGAAAAGAGGAACAGTCCAAAGTTATCTTCAGGCTGTCTCTAGCTATTGCAAAACTGGCAAATTGTAAAGATAGGAGGTAAGCATTGTGGGTGTTTCTGTGACTACCCAGATAATTAAAACAAGACTCCATTCACATTTGGGAAGTTGAATCTAAGACCTGAAGGTAAGGCTACAAAGGGGAATCAATCACATTTTCTGTGCCAACTTTATGAATCTATGTTAGTCTCAAACCACGTTGGTCTATAATCTGAGAACTTTCTGATATGCTTAGATCTGAACTGTTTCAAAAGGAACATGTTTTATGCTCTTCTGCCAATGATGAATCAGAATTTAAATAGTATTAAGAAATCTCAAATCAGAAATAATACTAGATGAAATGCTTTTCTCATTACTTACACATACACACACACATATACACACATACACACATACATACATACAACTTTTCCTTTCTCAATTAAGTTATCTTTCTGAGAGATTGCCTCCCTTAACTATTGAAATCACTTTGCTTCTCTCTTCTTTGCTGAAAATAATGCTCTGGATTCTCTCAAAACATCTTTGCCATTTTCACCAATATTCAGATTCCAAAATATCTCTCCAATTGCTCTATAGTGCTTTCAAAAGCATGATTTAATCTGTGACACATTCTTAAATTAACCAAACTTTCTAATCAAAAAAGAATCTCAACATTAAGACTTTATTCCTCTTAGAGGGGAAAGAAAGAAAACAAAAGACATATTTTGAAAGGTGGCAGATGCCATGTATCATCAAGAACAGATTCTAATTTGTTTCTTACTTTTTCCAACTATACCTTTTATTCCAACATTTGTTATTTTTTTTTAGACCGTCTCGCTTTGTCACCCAGGCTGGAATGCAGTGGCACCATCTTGGCCCACTGCAACCTCTGCCTCCTGGGTTCAAGCGATTCTCATGCCCCAGGCTCCTGAGTAGCTGGGATAACAGGCGCCCACCACCATGCCTAGCTAACTTTTGTATATTAATAGAGACAGGGTTTTACCATGTTGGCCAGACCAAACTTGAACTCCTGACCTCAAGTGATCTGCCCTCCTCGGCCTCCCAATGTGCTGGGGTTGCAGTCATGAGCCACTGTGCCCAGCCCTAACATAATATTGTTATAAATCAAGTTTTGTTTTGTTTTGTTTTGTTTTTCTTGTTGTTAGAAATCATTCATGACTGTAGTGGACTGAGTTAATTTATTATGTTTGGCTGTGATGCACATGATAGGTTCTGTTAATAGATGCGAATTGCCTAGGCCCGGGTGTAGATGTGCAACTTAGGCTTTACCAATCAATGACTACTATTTAAGAAGGATCAATCAGAATTTCTTCTGGAATTGATACACAGATGTTGAGAGAAGGAGTTTCCCTCTATATGTACTGTATTCACTAAATTGGAAGGACGTGAACCTGTAGCTGATAGTTGCCATCTCTAAAGAAAGCCTTCTACAACAGCATAAAGCTCAATAAAGACAGAGATGAAAGACAGGCAGTGTGAGTCTTGACAACACAGTATCAGGTTTCCGGTACCTGAAGCCCTTATTCTACCAGCTTTCTGGGTCCCGCTTCATCATTTCCCCACCTCTACATTCCCACTATCATAGAGACATTCCCACTAGCACAAATGTTAATATCATTCATCTTAAAACCAAGGCAAAAAATAATTTTATAGCATCTATAATCATTTGCTCATTTCTCTACAAACTTCTCAATAGAGTAGTCAGTCTTACAATCACTGACTCCAATTCTGCACATCCCTTTCCTCTTTGTAGGTTTCAGTTATGTTATCTTTTGTTCATGCAGAAAAATATATGTAACACGTTTTACATTGTGAAGCATAATAACACAACTTAAAAATTATAATATTACCAATTTTATTTCACTTTCCTCTGTGTTCCTTTCTATATATATTCCATTGCCTTCCTTAGAGAAAAGGTAATGGCTATCTTACATTCTAAGTGTATATTTTCTTTCCTTTTAATTATTAAGAGTTTTACCACATACATATTTTTGCATAAATGACATACTACCTCCGTTGAGCGACTCCACTGGGGCTTTCTCCATCTTCACCAATACTGCACTTGTTCTGATCACCAAGCCATCTTCACATTTCAAAATCCAATCGTGAATTCTCAGACATCATTATCTTGACCTATTCAGAGCACCGGACATGTCTTGTTATTGCTTTTCCTTTGAGCATCTTTCTTGGTCTCTGGGGAACCACTCTGTACTTAGCCTCATCTGGGTTTCTGCATACCTTATTCAATGATCCTTCTCAGTTCCTTTGGCAGGATGTTCTTTTTTTTTTTCCTGTAACCTCTGTAACCGTTGGAGATTCCTAGGGCTTGGGCTCTTCTGGTTTATCTAAACTCGCTTCCTAAGTGACTTCATCTAGGCCTTAACTATAGAGTTGATACTTTGAAATACATAGTCGAAATACTCTTCCCTAAATTCCAGGTGTGTTTATCCTGCAGACAATTCTGTGTCTTTCTTGGACTTTCTGATCTCCTTATCTCCTCATTCTTCCACAGTCTTTCCATTGCAGTACATGCTAACTTTATTGTGTCAGTTGCTTAGACCAAAACATCCGAAACCTCTTTCTTTCACACCCCCATTGAAACCACCAGCAAATCCTATTTTCTCTACCTCAAAATATATCCAGATTCTAACCTCTTTATTGTGCTATTGTTACCATCCTGGTACAAATCACCATCTTCTGTCTCCTGGACTATTACAATGACCAAATTTCTATTTTCCTCCTTCGCCATTCTCCGTGGTTTTTTCCTCCATGCAGCAGACAGATTGATTTTTTAAAAATTAAGTCACATCATATTGTATCTCTGAGCAAAACCTGTTGACAGCTTTCCATCTTGCTCAGAGTAGAATTTTAAACCCTTACTACAACTTAGGATGCCCTTTGTGATCTTATTCCATCTCTGTATCTGACTTTATCTCCTTTACTCTTGCCTTCATTTCCTCAGCTCCAACCATAAAGGACTATGTCCTTTTTCTCAAACATGCCAAACCTGTTCCTGTCACAGCCTTGGTATTTACTGTTCTTATCATGTGACACAGTCTACTTCTTCACAAGATTCTCAGTCTATGCCCTATGCACATCCTGGACTGGAATGTGACATGGTGGCCTTCCTGTGCATCAAGAGATGTTCACAGTGTCTCTTGCTCTGCTCACTAGACGCCTATAGAACCAGTTTTGATAACAGAAAATGTCTCTACTCATGGACAAATGTCCCTGGGGAGAAAAGTCATGCCCAGTTGAGGATCACTGGTCTAAACTCACGTTAATGTAACAAGAAAAGGGGCTTTCTACCTGTATTGTTGATTATTACAAGACCAATATACAATACATACAATACAATAAATCCTCAGAAATATTCATTAAGTGAATGAATGCATGGATTCTGTGAAGTATCCCAATATTTTTTCCATTAATATGAGCTAATAAATTATCTGTCTTCTTAAGTTTGTTTGAAATGACTTTCTGTGTCTTGCAAGGGAAAGATTTGTTGGAATAATTGAAAAACGTAAAAAGAAAATGTATGATTGTGTAAAGAAGTGGATTTTCAAGATGTCAAAAATCATTTATTTAAAATAGCTAGATTCTTATATTGGTGGACCAGGATCAATGTAGTCTGGGGAAATAGTCTTTAAAACTGCAAATTTTTAGGAATTAAAGTAGTTGATTCTCCAATATGCACTATGCTGATGCTCAGAAGTGTCACTCATTACACTTTATTCAGTAAAATTCTTTTGGCAACCTAATAATAAGATGCTTCTTTGAACACAAACATATTGAAAAACAGTCCATCTTCCATTCATTCTCTAATCCTTTAGTGAAACATTGATACAGTACAGTTCTTCTGAAGTAATCTTTGGCGCTACATACATGACTACATCAGCGACTTTGCTTTTTAGGAGTTCATAGTTTATGGAAAGAGAACTTTTATAAAAAGAGAGTCACAATAAGCTGAGAGACCCTTTACATAAAGATGTGTGTCTATAGCTCTATCTATCTGTGTATCTATAAGTATAAGCACATACGACAGTTAACCTCACTTAGGAAGCTGGGAAGACATGTTCAGAGAGATGGCATTTGCCCTGGGGTTTTGCACAATAAATATATGATTGAATAAGGTGTTTACCTGGTGAGAAAAGGAAGGAAGATTATTTGTGGCAGAGAGAACAGTATGTGAAAGGCTTGGAAGTGTGATATATTTTGACATAGAATCTCTCAGGAATATATGTGGCTGGATTGTACAATGTGTAAGGAGGAAGCCTGAGAAAAGAAAAAGGTGAGATAAAGGGTTATAAAGGGACCTTATGAGTCTCATTAAGATACGTGTATGTGTATGTGCACTTTATCCTGTATATAAGTTATATCCTTCCCAGTTTTTAGGGAGAAGAATTATATGCTCAGATGCATGACCAACAAGATCACTCTTCATGTTCGTGGTTAATATATGGTGGGGAAAGATATGAAATGAAGGATGTTCACCTCATAGCCTACCACAGTCTTCTAAGGAAGGAAAACAAGGAATTGAACTAAACCACGAACAATGGACCTACAAGGTGACTGTAGATTTGAGCAATGAGTGAATCCACAAGTCAAGGTGATTGACAGGCATGTAAAAGAGAAGAAAGAGTAAAAGGTGCCCCTGAGGATCCTATTTTGGGCAATTTAGGAATGAAAGAAAGGTGCGGCAGTGATCACGTGGAAAAAGAGAAAGACAGCCTGCCCCTGAGATCCCGTTATAATAAGAGCAATGCTTGGTGTTCAGATTCTTTTCTAGTTGCTATGAATACTGATCATATTTATTCAGATGGGAAATTCAGGTGGAGTAGGAAAAATATTAAACATCTGGGGTATCTCTGTACCAATGTCATATTTTTAAAAAAACAATATTGCTTGGAAAATTTGATGCTGAAATTACAAGGCAGACTCTTAAAATATCAGCTGTCTTTGGCGAGGAATCCTTTTAAAGAATAACACTCAACTTTGCATGTTTATGAACTCCTTCATGGACAGTCATGGCAACTTATTTTTTGGCTTCAACACATCTCTATGAGTTCTCCACTTTTATGTGCGTCTCACTTAAACCAAATTACCTGTGTGACTTGGCGAGTCTTAGGTGTGTGCCTGTTTGTGAGTTAACACTGCCACCTAGCATCTGAAGGGGATTTTCTTCTGCCTTCTAAGGAGAATTCTGATTTCTCCTCCGGGCATCAGGGCCAGAACTCCTACCTTGAAAGGAACGTGTTTACGATTAATTAGCGTTGCAGGTGAAGAGCTTCTCATTGTTACATCAACATTTCAGCGTGCTGTGCTAAACATTCGGAGTGTCCATCACTGGAAAGTGGCAGAGAGAAGTTAGGACAGTAGCATGTTTGTGTGTCTGCTGAGCATGCACGTATGTTTCACTTCAGAGATAGAGAGGAAAAAAGGGAAGGAGGGAGGCAACCTGCAGAACAATGAAAACCACGCAGCTGGACCTGCAGGGGAGTCAGCAACAAATCACCATAGAATGGAAGAGTTGGCAAGAGCGGAGTGGTGGGGGCAGAAGGGATTTCGAAACACATAGAAACATGGAAGGAAAGGGAAGGAGGGGAAATGGTATAGGCAGATAGATGACACAGAAACGTAAATATGTGACTCACTGAAAGCAAAAAAAACCAAAAAAACAAAAAAAACCTCTTCAGGATCTTTTTCTTTTTCCTTTTCTCCTCTCTTTTGGCTGAATGCATACTGATTAGAACCAGCATTTCTTGGTTGAGACTTAAGTGTTTCTTGTTGTTGTTGTTTATTTTATTTTATTTTATTTTTAATTTTTTGCATTTCTTGGGTTTGAACACAGTGTTCATTAGTGCTTCATTAGTTTTCATTTGTATAGTAATGAATCAAAGACAGGTATTTAGGTTCAGTTATTATGAAACTTGTCTAAAGGAACTTTGGGGTTCTGAACTCTAAGCTGCATGTACTTGTGTTCAGGATTTTACAAAGGTCACAGAAATATGTGCACTTGTGCCTCTAGGTGTCTTGCAAAGATGTCAAAAAGCAAATCTTGTACTGTACTTTGAGCTGGGTGTGAGAACACCATTATTTCTCCCTGATGTCCTCTGCTGTGACAGTTTTATGTTTAAAAGTCTTTAACAGTTTGCTTTAGGGAAATGTGTATCCATCTGAAAGAAAGTGCCCAGGTCCCGATTCCCATGGTGTTTCCCTACCAGAAACAACCACACACCAAATTCACAGTTGATTACTGTCTGACTTTTCTTTCCTGGGTTGCTGTCTTTTTTCTTGTCTTGCTTTCCTCCCTTCTTTACTTCCTCCAGTGTAAACAAACTCATATTCCAATCCTCTAACTTCCATATCTCTGCTTCTCATACTGTATGTATTTGTGAGTGTGTGTCTGTGTTTGTTCCAGGCAACTATGAAGGATTCAGTAGTTCCATTGCAAAGTTCTGACAAAATCCCAGGCCTGGCAAATTATAAGAGCAGAGCCAGGAACAAAATTCAGGTAACTCTAGTCGCTTGGCTGTTACTGTTACCTACCCTGACCTGTCGTCTTCTTCTCCTGCTATGACTGTCCTTGGTTCTGTAACCTGTCCCCAGGGATGCTGTTTTTGTAGTTTCTCACGAAGCTAGCTCAGCACTTGCTCCTCCTAAAGCTCCAGAAAGCCTTTAAAAAAAAAATCAAGTTCTGCATAATCCTTTCCATCAGGCCATTCCACACTTTGCCACACATTATTTTCTTCTTTTAATGGACTGCTGTGTATTTGTGTTGACTTATTCAAAAGTAGCATCTAATCAGGCTTCTGTTTTGGGCAAGGATAAACCCACTCATCCTCTTGTGGTAGAACACTCAGAAGTACAACTATATGCCCCCACATTTATTGCCCTACTATGCTATTTTAATGTTACTCCCTGTGAAGCAACCCTTTCTCCACACTGTCCTTCCTTCTATTTCTGTAAACTCCATGTAAAAATTTCACATGAACCCAACCTCCTATAACCTGGGCTGCAGCAAGAGCAGCTGCCAGCAGAGCTGCATTGGGCAGAGCAGCAGCAAGAATTAAAATCATTCATCTTCTTTCTTTCCATTGGCAGCCAGGGGAAGGCCGGGTGGAAAGGTTATGAATTGCCACATTTCCAAGGCAACCACAAGTTTGAGGATTTAGGAAGGTACTGACATGATGACACAGGTTAAGATATGTGTCAGGGGTCTCTACCTTTTTGCATGGCAATTCTGTGCTTTTATAATTTATACTTCATTCAAAGACATGTACTCTAGGATTTCATTCTGGCATCAAGGTAAGTTGCTTTCTGCACAGCACTATGCAGATTTAACCCTTTATTAAATCACTTGGATTCTTTTGGGTACTGACTGAATTTGGTGATTTATAGATTAACTTCAGAAGCAGATTTTAAAAACTTTTTTGGGGGGAAAATCCACTGACTTATATTACAGTGTCAGATATTTAAAGAGATATTCAACATTTTGAATTTCAGGGGGAAAAACACAATTCTCTCTTTCTTACCCTTCATCCCCAGTATTCTTGGAATTCTAAACACCATATGTTTCAGTGCCTATGAAATGCTCAGGTAATGAAATGTTTATAGCTGCAGTTGGCTCATGAAACATGTGTTCGTTATGAAAAGAAATTGCTAGGTGGGGGCTGAAAATTTACAACAGACACCAACAGGAAGAGATAGCGGTGCAAATCACACTAAGACATAGAGCTTTTCATATTAAATGACTCTGATGTACCATTTAGAACGATCAACACTTGGAGACAATACAGAATTCACAGAGAGAGGCTTCAAAGAGTATTTTGTACATAATACTAAAGAGGGGTTAATTTTTCCCCCAACCTCAAGCAGACATCAGGGTTTATTCTGAAACATTATAATAATGTGGACTTATACTGTTTATTTTAGGGTATCTTTTTTTCTTATTTATTTGTTATACTCTCCTAAAGAGGGCAACTATATACATAAAACATGAAATTATGTATAATTTAGACATCAGGGGTTAATAGTGGGTTCTTTCTTCATTTAAGCCTCTTAATGCTTTGGGGCTTCGTTATCCTAATCGATGAAATGGAATGAGGGTGCTTTAAATCCTTAGTTACAAATGAAATTATAGATATTTATGTTCTTTTTTGCAGTTTAGTTATGTTCTTCACATCAACCTTATTCTCTATAACATATGCACATGTAGCACTTTTTAAATGCAGATGGCACAATCTCCAGAGCTATAGAATGAAGGTAGTATTTATCTCAGAATTTCTATACCTCTGATTACCTAAATACACTAATAGAAAAATTGGACTGAAGAAACACAGTAACTAAGCAAGATACTCTCATAGTCACATTGAGTATTGAAAGTCCAGAAAATGTATTAAACAACATACAATTACTTAGGGAAAGGCAAAGAAAACTGGATGTAAAAAAAAATTTTTTTACATGTTTATTCCTTTGCCATGACATTTTCAAAAGGCAAATTTCTGAAAATAAGAAGATGTTCCAGACTCAGTTCATAAACCACTAGTTCAGGAAAACGTTTTCCTTGCTTCCTGGCTGGGGCACTATTGGAAGACTATTGTTCACGGGTATCTCACATTTCTGCAAGTTGGTATACAGAGGTACTGACTGCCTTTGTTTGAGACACAGTGATAGTATCACCTTCCAGAGCAAAGGGAAGGTTTGTGTAGTATCTGCTATACTAAAGATAATGTCCCTTTCCAGGGCAAAGGTCAGGCAGGCTTATTGTCCATTATAGAATATTTAAATTTCCTAGGCTTTGAGTTATCCTTATAAAATGCAACCTACTATGTACTCAAGTGTATCCTGGCTTTCTTCAAATCATCAAGTGGAAATCGGGGCTTAGGGAACCACACAAATGCAGATACTCTGGTTAGTGCTACTGCTGTCATAATAAAGTTGTTTTTTCACTTGCCCACGAATCTCATATATTTTGCAAGCATCCAGGAAACGGAGGTAGACTAATTTGTTAACTGACAAGTAGGGGAAAATCTCGGACCCTTTACAAGTCTTGATAAACAGCAGCTTGTATTTTCCCTTGGTCCTAGCTCCAGGTTTCTATAGCTACAGTCCTTGATGTTTATAGATATGGGCTCAGCATTGCTTTCATCATTTCCTGGCTGTCAGGTGGTGTTTATGAGTTGAACTGTATCCCCCCCACTCAAAAATAAATTCAACTGTTGAAATCTTAACTCCCAGTACTTCAGAAGGTGATCTTATTAGAAAACGGGGTCATTGCGGATGTAATTAGCTAAGTAAGATGAGGTTATTAGGATGAGCCTTAATGCAATATGCCTGGATGTCCATATGACAAGAGGAAATTTGGACACAGAGATGCACATGTGGGGAGTGCCATGGGAAGATGAAGACAGGGGTCGAGATGATGCTTCAATAAGCCCAGGAATGCCAGTTTGGTTAAAACACCACCACCACCACCACCAGAATCTAAATGTGAGGCACAGAATAGATTTTTCTTGATAATTCTCAGAAGCAACCAACGCTGCCAAAGCCTTGATCTCTCACGTGTAACTTCCAGAGCTATAAGAAAATAAATTTAGGTTGTTTAAGCCACCCAGGTTACAGCAGCCCTGGAAACCCAAAACATGTGCTGTGCACCATGCTAAAAGCTAGGCACATCGAAGTGAACTAGATACAGGCCAGGCACGGCAGCTCACACGTGTAATCCCAGGACTTTGGGAGGCTGAGGCGGGTGAATCGCCTGAGGTCAGGAGTTCAAGACCAGCCTGGTCAGCATGGGGAAACCCCATCTCTACTAGAAGTACACAAATTAGCCAGGGATGGTGTCGGGCACCTGTAATCCCAGATGCTTGTGAGGTTGAGGCAAGAGAATCGCTTGAAACTGGAAGACGGAGGTTGCAGTGAGCCAAGATCACACCCCTGCACTCTGGCCTGGGCAATACTGACATAATGCCTGCTCTCAAGTAATATACAATCTAGCATTAGATTATAAACCAATAAATAAACAAATAAAATCAAACTATTTATTTTAGTGTGTCAGGAAAATAAAGAATATGCTACAAGAGAAAATTGGTGATAAGGACCAGTGATTACTTTAGATAAGAAGATCAGGAAACAGTTTTCTCAGGATGCAAACCTATAGGCTGAGACCTGAAAGAGTCTTCCATGCAAAGAAGTTGAGGGTTGGGAGGTTGAAGAGAGAGTAGTAGCCTATGTGAACCAAGAAAAGAATGACAGCTTCGAGTATGCTAGGAACAATAAAAACAAAATATTTTTATCCTAGTGAGTCAGAGAAGAAGGGCAAGAGGTCAAGAAAAAGTACACAGAGACCAGGTCATGTTGGTATCCATTTAAGGGCTTTAAACAAAGGAGTGATACACGGAGAAACCTCATTCTGGCTTTTGTGAATGGTGAAGGGTGAAGACTAGAGGGGACACGGGTAGATCAGTGAAAAATCCACCCCAGTGGTCACATGATAAATACAGGGAACATATGCCAAAGGCAAAGGCATGGGAAATGAAGCACAATAGATAATTTGGAGATTTAGTTTGAAAGAAGCACTAATAGAACTTGCTAATAACTGAGGATACAGAATGAAGAAAGAAACTCAAAATGACTTCTACGTTGTTGGCTTGAGCAGACAGATGGATATGTAGTGGGACGATTAGCTAAAACAGAGAAAATGGAAGAAGAAACAAATTATATTCTTGTGTGCGAAAGAAGTCGAGATGAGGCAAAAAAGAAAAACCAAAAATTTAGTATTATAAAGTTGAGATTCCTTGAGACATTAAATAAAAATATCAAGCGGACAGATGGTATACAGCATTGTTTTCAATGATGAGGTATGGACTAGAGTTAATAATCCATTGTATATCAACATATTAATTATACTTAACATGCGGAAACTACAGGGAAAAAGGTGTAGAGATAGAAGAGAGAATATATATCCAATCCTTGAAGTAGATGTTAGGCAAATTACTTAAGTTCTTTGAAACTTAAAGTTATCATCTGTAAATAAGAATAATATTACATATTCTTGAAGTTGTATGTAGATTAAATGAAATAATGTCTATCTGCAAAATACAATGCAAATTAAAAGAGCTGAATACACTATGGTTATTATTGTGATCACATTATTATTTCTGTTATTTAAGTGACAGAAAATATGAAAGTGAAAGTAAAATGAAAAACAGAAAATATGACTTTTGGAAATCAAATAGAGATCTTTAAGAAGAAAGGGTAATTAACTGTTTAAAATGCATATCAGAAGAAAACAAAGATAAGCATTGAGACATAACCAGTCTATTTGTCTATAAGGTTATACTGGAGAACTACTGCACCATGATGGCAAAAAAAAGAGAGAATTTTATAAATCTTCGAAAGGGCTGGGGCCAGTCCAAGGGAAGACTTTTTCAGAAAATAAGAGGCTAGTATATGTTAACAAAAGGAAAAATAGGCAACTTAAAGGAGAGATTGAAGATGTTAATGATAATATATCTGAAGTCTGATTTAATTGATGTGAAATATATCACTGACAAAATAACTAAAGGGCCTCCCCCTGGGACCAACCTGGGATTCATTCCTTGAGATGCAACTGGTCTTCCGCATGAAGAGTGAAGATCATGACATTGGGAGAGACTATTTTGAGAATGGATATCTGAGTTTCATATAAGTGTAGGAAGGCAAGAACTTTCAGGATGGTATAAAGGAGAGAATAAGCATCACAAACCATGAAGTAGAAGGAAACAAGGGAACATTTTCTGGCTTGGAAGGATTTGAAGACCTCAGAACACTGAATGAGAAATCAGTGAGAGACGCAGCAGGTAAATAAGGAAGCAGATTGAAGACCCTAGATGTTTATGATAATGATGTGCTAATGCCTTGATGACTGAGACCAGCAGAAATAAGTGAAAGCAGGAGAAGCCATGAGATAATATTATTACGTGATCAACCACATAAGCATTAAAATTTTCTGGAAATATAGTAGAGAAGATACAGAAGACTGTTGTTATTCAGATAAAATAAGTCCATATGAAAGGTACACTTAATTGAGATAATGCAAAAGGAGATCTTAAAGCATAGTTTGGGGCCAGTAGCAGGCAATTAAGTTTAAGTGTATGCTGAATCAAAAGCAAATAATAGGATCATGGATTGGTGTGAACTTCAAATCACAGGAAGTTGAAAGAGTTTTTTTTTGATTGAGTGGTTTTGAATTAACCTCATGGAACTGGAAGCAGCAAACTGGACCTTGTTCCCTTTCATCCAATGATAGTCAAAGACTGTGTCCTGTCCTCTATTTGTACTCCCTATGGTCTCGAGTTAATGTTAGTTTCACGGCAAATGATGACTCTGACATGAATGAATGCATACAGGCATGGACCAATGCTCTATTTGTGGATGAGCTCGAGCAGAGATCTGCCAACCACAGGTCAGATACTGTAAAGGGAACTTAAATATCAGACGAGAGAAAGAGAAATGTGGCCTCCAAATCTCTTGAGCAGTAGACTCTAAAATTCTGAGATACTCTGAATCTAAGAATTAGTAGATAAAGGCCAATACAAAAGTACATTCTGAGACAAAGACCTCAAATATTGAAAAATATGTCAGTTCCCAAATGAATGTATCCTTTAGCTCTTTCTAAAACGTACCTAGAAAAGCAACAGTTTTCCAAGTGTAAAACAAAAGCTTTTACTAGACAAAGCTTTGCTTTCTCAGGAAATATCTTTTTCAACTTGAAAGGATCATCTCATCTTTTTAGAACTTTTCGAGTGAAAACACTAGAAAGGGGTGTTGAAAAGAAACAAACCTAAAATTATAGTTACATTGGAGGTATTTTCTTGACATGTATTTTAAAGAATACACATCTCTTTTGAAAGGGGCAGGAAACTTAGGTATAAAAACATTAATGATACTCTTCTCTGCTTAAAGAGCATTCCATAAATAATATACTTTCTCAAGAGACCACAGCAATGCTAAACAATTATGGCACTGTATCAGACCCAGAAATTTAGTGATATTTTCATGGTGAAATTCTAAATTTGCCATGTCAATTTGTTTTATGGAAAAGCAAATTAGTTGTATTGTTTAAGTTTTTATTAAAATCAGTTTAAATTTTATATTCCTTTCTAGCAATGTTTTCTCCATCAACTCCCACTTTCTATGGTTTCTTTGACACTTTCACACCTAGTCATAAGATGGATGTGATAATAATATAATAAGAATGGTATTGAAATTGAAATTAAAATAGCAATAACTAACATTTGTACTGCACTTTATAGCTATTGAGTTTTACTATTGCATCTCATTTATTAACTATCTTGTGAGCCAGTATTATTATGATTTGCATTTTCTTCTTTTTTTTTTTTTTTTTTTTTTTTTTTTTTTTTTTTTTTTTTGAGACGGAGTTTCACTCTGTCCCCCAGGCTGGAGTGCAGTGACCGATCTCAGCTCACTGCAAGCTCCGCCTCCCGGGTTTACGCCTTTCTCCCGCCTCAGCCTCCCGAGTAGCTGGGACTACAGGCGACCGCCACCTTGCCCGGCTAGTTTTTTGTATTTTTTAGTAGAGACGGGGTTTCACCATGTTAGCCAGGGTGGTCTCGATCTCCTGACCCCGTGATCCGCCCGTCTCAGCCTTCCAAAGTCCTGGGATTACAGGTTTGAGCCACCGCGCCCGGCTTTTATTTGCATTTTCATTTTACAATATGAAGGTTCAGAGAGTTTAGAGTTTCCAGAGGCACACAGTAAGCAAAGGAAATAGGACTATGGGCTTTTCTGGTGACAATTCAAAATTTTTTTGTTTCCTCTGTGGATGTTCACAATTATACCACTAAATTGGACACCTTCAGTTCTTCCTTTACGCTGTCTAGGCAAAAAACAGTTTCTCCTTGTCTGAGCTATAGACTATCACCACAAGAAAAACGTAGAAGATAAGTCCTTTATTCTCTGTTCATGTAGCAATCTTTTGCTTCTTGGAATATTTTGGGTTTACAGAGGAGTAGACATATTTTTTATTATTTCAAAGACCATAAGCATGGAGAAGAGATCATCTTAAGACATCAGGCCGGGCGCGGTGGCTCAAGCCTGTAATCTCAGCACTTTGGGAGGCCGAGACGGGTGGATCACGAGGTCAGGAGATCGAGACCATCCTGGCTAACACGGTGAAACCCCGTGTCTACTAAAAAATACAAAAAAATTGGCGGGCGTGGTGGTGGGCGCCTGTAGTCCCAGCTACTCGGGAGGCTGAGGCAGGAGAATGGCGTAAACCCGGGAGGCGGAGTTTGCAGTGAGCTGAGATCCGGCCACTGCACTCCAGCCTGGGAGACAGAGCGAGACTCCGTCTCAAAAAAAAAAAAAAAAAGAAAGACATCAAACATAGTTATTTATCAGTGTTATAGTGTCTTATGTTTTTGGGAAACAGAGCTTGACAATTCTGTCCTTTCTGGTGTATTATATAGGTAAAATGAGCACAAGCTGGAGAAAATAGACAGGATGAATTAATATCCCATTTCCTTTGTTTATTAACTGTGTGACTTCAGAAAAGAAATAATTTAATCCTTGCACCTAAATTCCTCATTTGTATAATGGATGATATAATTTTTAGAAAGAAGTATTCTCATCCTCTTAGATGAGAGGTAGTGTATGTTTAGAAACTCTCATCTGAACTTCCTAGAGTTCCCAGCAGGATGTAGTTACTACTGCTATTTCTGCTGTAGGTCGTATAAATCATCCTGTTGCTGCTGTCATCGTTTAAAAGCCAGCCCTAAAAATGATTGGGAA